>NC_034607.1:8547446-8569335 GCF_900095145.1 Mus pahari | reverse complement strand
CCAGAAACTTAGAATACCCAAGATACATTTTGCAAAACACAAGAAAACCAAGAAGGATGACCATCGTGCGAATACTTCATTCCTCCTTAGAATAGGGAGCAAAATACCCATGAAAGGATATAGATACAGAGACAAAATTTAGAGCTAAGATGAAAGGATGGACTACCCAGAGACTACCCCACCTGGGGATCCATCCCATCTTTAGCCACCAAACCCAGATACTAATGCACATGCCAGCATAGCGGCCTCTTGTGAGGCTATGCCAGTGCCTGGCAAACACAGAAGTGAATGCTCACAGTCAGCTATTGGATGGAACACAGGGCCCCCAGTGGAGGAGCTAGAGAACGTACCCAAGGAGCTGAAGGGGGCTGCAACCCTATAGGTGGAACAACAATATGAACAGACCAGTACCCCCTGAGCTTATGTCTCTAGCTGCATATGTAGCAGAAGATGGCCTAATCAGCCATCATTGGGAAGAGAGGCTCCTTGGTATTGCAAACTTTATATGACCCAGCACAGGTGAATGCTAGGGCCAAGAAGTGGGAGTGGGTGGTTAGGGGAGCAGGGGCAGGGGGAGGGTACAGGGAACTTTCGGGATAGCATTTGAAATGTAAATAAAGAAAATATCTAATAAAAAAAAGAAAAAATATCTTTCATAACCTCTCACATGTGCACGGCATCTACATCATCTTGCCCATTTGACTTCCTCTATGGCCCCCCTCTTCAATAAATTTACAACTTATTCAGTTCATTTTACATTGATTCTAAGGACATGGGCCCTGGCATGACCACATGAAAGGGAATAATCTTAGCAGCAGCCCCTCTTTATCTTTTCATCTAGGGGAGAATTGACACCTCTATTAACTCATGTCTGTGTTGGAGACTAGGTTGAGAAAACCCATGCATTTTACAGCCCAGGCATTTTTACAGCATGCAGCTGAGAGCCATATAATTCTTTGATTGGAGCCAGTTGCCCCCTTTTCCCTCAAGGCTGTTTCGTGGGAATCAGCAAGATTTTGGCCCTAAGCAAATATCACTGACTGAGGGAGTCTTCTTGCATTCTGGAGCTGCCCGGAGCTGTCACCTTGGGCTGTTAGGTGGATCCGGGATTCGGAGATTAGGCGCCTGATGTTCCGGAGCAATGATGCCAAGGACCTGAGATAAATCACTAAAAGTTTCAGACTCGCAATTAGCTTCCCCATTTGTCCTTCACTATGTCTCTTTTGATCACTTCCCAACCCCTCTCTGTATTGTATAAAACTTTAGCCTTCAGTAAATGAGACTATGACAAGCACGTGCATGGTCTCCGTCTCTTCTTTTATCCCCATTTCAATATAGGTTTGGGATCCCCCTCGATGACCATGGAATAACTTGTCCCGCGGGCCAGGTCATGTCAGCAGTGGGGTCTACTGTGGGCTAGAGGAAAACAAGTGGACTGAAGCTTCTGAATCATTCAACCCAAATAGGGATGCTTTATTTCCTATAGACTACTTCTGAGCATTTCTGGTAGTGAAAAAATATGACTAATAGTCTTTTATTATCAATCAGAATAATTAAGCATAGAAACTAAAGCCACAATCATGACAAACAAATCCACTGGATCAAAATTCTACCAAAATATGGGCTTTTACTTAACTGACATGTTCTTTGTACAGGAACAGATAATGGAATGTTTTCATGTGAGAAAATTGATGTAGTTCATGCCTTCAGAGAAATGGGAATTACACAGCTTCAGTAAGACAGTGCTACAGTTTAGCCTGCTGCTAATGAATTAGAAGACTGTTAGGCTGAGCTGCATTTAGGTAAAAGGGGAAAGAGTTTTTCATTCTGAATAGATTGTGAGTTATGTTTTAGAATGAGATGTATATTCCTATGTGATATATTCCTATTGAAAACTTTTATAGTGCTCCATATTTATTTGAAGATGAATTTAAAAATCTTTGCATTTTAATTTCCCTTCATAGTATCTGTATTTCTAAGTGAAGAATTTGGAAATGCATATGAAGTTACAATTTAAAACAGAGAATTAAATCTATTTAATTCATGGTCTTAGCCTGTATAGTAAAACTTGGTAACTGATATTCTGCTTTGTCAATTAGAAAAACCTCAGTCAACTTAAAAACATGCAAAACATCATAGCCAATTACTGTCTAAGAATGTGACACAAGATACAGACAATAACAAACCCACATGACAAGGCTTCACCATCTAAANCTCCATGGGAAGCAGTTCTAGACTATGAATGCTGCATCTGGTTTGAGTNCTTCCTGTGACAAAAGTATCAATGAGAGTCATTCTCTGAGGAGACTTTCACACTTTCACAGACCTTCAACTGCTTTAATAGGCCTGACACTATTACTGAGGCTTTGGAACACTCACAAAATGGGATCTATCATGACTGCCTTCTGAAAGACCCAACAAGCAGCTGAAAGAGTCAAATGCAATTATTTGTCCCTAAGCAAGAGACAGAAGCAGCTGATCTCCATTGTTGAATTAAGGAAGGCTGAGAGAAGCTAAAGAGGAGGTCGATCAGGTAGGAGGACCAGCAGTCTTAATTAATCTGTACCCCTGAGATCTTTCAAACACTGGACCACCAAACAGACAGCATTCACCAGCTGATATGAGGCCCCCAACACACATACAGTAAAGGACTTCCAGGTCTGTGTTCCTTCAGAGATGATGCACCTAACTCTCAAGAGACTGGAGGCCCCAGGGGGTTTAGAGGTCATGTGGGTTGGGGAAGGTGGGGGCATCTACGTGGAGAAGGGTGGGGTAGGGGAGGAGGTATGGAATGTGGAGCAGTTGGAAGGTGGATGGGGAGGGGCAGGGAATGAACTATGGAGTATAAAGCATGAATTAAAAAAATAAATTTAAAAAAAGCAAAAAAGAAAAAAAAAAAGTATTCACATTGAAGATTTACAGGGAGTATTATCCTACCAGGTCTCCAGGTAAAGTGATTGTTGGTGGAGGAGCAGTCATTTGAAATCTGAATATGAAAGATGTTCTATTTGCAAAGAAGGGTGTGTCCTCAACAGGTCCAATAGCAGCTTTTTATCTGAGTTTTGTAAGAGCTTAACTGACTTGACCAAATTGGAACACACCCTCAACCTTACACTTCTTTTCCATGTGGAGGATTAGACCTAGGTTTGCATGAAAATGGCTTGCAGCAGACTGGTCTTGTCAACATTCAGTCCCAGATATGGCTCTCCAGAGAGGCATTGGCAGTGGAGGGCTGCTGGGGCAGGGAGAGTCATTATCTTCAGTGTCTCAGCCTTTGGTGATTTTCTTTGGCTTCACAGATCATTTCATGCATATGACCAGGTGTGTATGCCTGCTTGAACTTCTTGAGCTTCCAAAACCAAACAAAAATACACAAAGCATAAGAGTCACTTATTGGGAAAAGAGTTTATAGTTTCTGGGAGATAGAGGAAAGTAAGAGAGTCTGAGATAAAATGCATCATGTACTTATATGAAATTATCCAAAAGAAGATAAAGAGAACAGCCATGATACTTAATATTTTATAACTACAAAGCTTCATAGCTTAAAGCATAAAACATTTCCATCTGCCTTTGATCAAATTTCAGTGAGGAAGGGAGGGTGCCCATAATGAATTTATTGGGAGTGTTACCATGAAAGTATGTCCATTTAAAGAAAGGTAGGTTTGGCTGTTGGTTCTGAAGTACTGCAAATTCCTAGCTCCTTTCACAGCTGGTTCAGAACCCTTACTTTGCTGCCTCTGGCATTTTTAGTATTTCACTGGAGGGAGGAGAGATTAGTTTCTTGTGTTTATTTATAGACTACATTCTCCATAATGGTTTGTATATGCTTGGCTCGGGGAATAGAACTATTAGGAATTGTGGCCTTGTTGGGGTAGGTGTGTCACTGTGTGCCTGGGCTTAAAACCCTCACCCTCACTGCCTAGGAGGCAGTATTCCACTAGCACCCATCAGATGAGTATGTAGAACTCTTAGCTCTGCCTGCACCATGCCTGCCTAGATGCTGCCCTGCTCCCACCTTGAAGATAATGGATTGAACCTCTGAACATGTAAGTCAGCCCAAATTAAGTCTTGTCTTTATAAGACTTGCCTAGGTTATGGTGTCTGTTCACTGCAGTATAAACCTAACTAAGACATTCTCCTTGAATTTGGGGGGTTAAATGAATAGGATGTACAACTTGAAAGAGGGCCTAGCAGGCAGAGTAGGTATGACACTAGGGGCTCTAGTAAAGCATATTAGAACTTCTACTAATTTGTCAGTATGTACAAGGTTTCTTCCACAGAATAGAAGACTTGCCGGAAAAAAGTACCTTGTTCATGCCTAACTCTGGTCCATTGAATCCTTTGGGGCATGCTTTAGAAATTTACTGTGTCCACTTGATATTTCTTTGTTTTTTTTTAAAAAATTTTTATTAGATATTTTCTTTATTTACATTTCAAATGTTATCCCTTTTCTTGTTTTCCCCTCCAAAAATTCCCTATTCCACATCCCCCTCCATTTGCTCACCAACCCACCCACTCCTGCTTCCCTGTCCTGGCATTTCCCTATACTGGGTTATCGAGCCATCTTAGGATCAAGGGCCCCTCCCCCCATTCATGCCCACCAAAGCCATCCTCTGGTACGTATTCAGCCACTTTATATTTCTGAGCACCACATTTGTCCAGGTTCGTCATTAATTGAGACAGATATGAGTTGTGTTGATCAGAATTGGACTGATCTTCAAGCAATGTTTTGTCTTGATTAAAGGCACAGGTGACCATATCATAGACCTCTTTGATGCTTGGTTTTCCTGGTTTTCCATTGTCTTCAGTCTTATCCAAGAAAGTCTCCTGGTTTGTCTTGTGGTCAGTAGATATAGTGGATGGTTTTTGAGTCTGTGTCAGAACCTGAGGCAGAGACAGTTGTTTATAACAGGTTTATAGCAAGAAATACAAGACCTATCCAGGGATTGTTTTTGTTCTATTTTTTACTTCAGTACCCATAGACCATCACAATAATGTATATCAATTTTCTACTCTGTCTATGCCTATTTCTTCTTTTAGATTCCAGGAATAGAGAACACTAGTGTATGTTTGAACAAACAGACTAATGAACTTTATAAATTCATGGTAAAAAAAAAGAACATAATAAACATTTTGTCTAAGCCAAGGTTGTCATACACTTACAATTCCATCTATGCACGTAAACTCGAACTAAATAGACTGTTTCAAAACTTAAAATTGAGTTGTCTGAGATAAGATAATAGTAGTCTTGTTTTGTATATAAAAATTATTCTGTAAAGATGTGTTTTTGATTGAGTTTCAGTGGAACATTTATTAGGAAGGTAGAAGTTTTGAAAAATATTGATTAAAAAATATTGTTCTTTTTGTTGGCAGAGTGGAATCATCCCTAGGGCCACTACAAAGAACAAAAATGTGATGGAGAGGTAGGAAAGAGAAAAACAGAGCAAGGAGTGAGCTAGGGAGAGAGGTGGAACTGCAGATGTCGATACAGGTGACGGAGAGACTGAGATCTATATGTTGTCATTGTTAAGTAGGATCAGCAGGATGGGTTAACAGGGTGGTATAAAACAGCTTGGAGCTTATGCAGACACTCACTTAACCCCAGAATTTGACACATAGCTTTGAAATTTGCCCTGAATCTGGGCCAAGAGGAAAGGGTCACTTTTTGGATTGGACCTTGGTCCAAGATGCCAGTGGTGTCCATAATATTGTCAGTGTTCCATGCTTCTTCTCTAGACCTCAGTGAAGCCTGGAATTTATGTGCAGCTGCCAGATGCATCAGTGATGTCTCAGGCTTTGCTGCCCTGCAGAGCCATGGTGATTTAATGGTACATGTAACCACCTTAAATCCTGTTCAGGCTGGTGGTCTCTGCAGCCACTGGGTGCCATGTTTGAATCTTAATATGGCCAAGGGCCAAACTGATGTCTGAAGTCTGTCTAACCACCAAAGCCCATGTGTATTCCCATGGTTGCGGTTGCTGCTTGAAGGTATCTTAATGTCTGTGAGAGAGTTGACCCACCATGCAACAACTCAGAGTACTAAGGTACAGGCAGGGGTGCAAGTGAGGTAGATCTGGTTCCACTCTGCTAAGGCCACTTCACAGTTCCCCTTAGTGGACAGCTTTTGGCTTTGATACAGGCAGGAAAAGACTTATCCTCCAGTGGGGGTTTGGCCACTGCAAAATTGCCCATGCTCCAGTCAATATATATACGTGACAGCAAATAGACCTTCTCTCTGTCTCTCTGTCTGTCTCTGTCTCTGTCTCTGTCTCTCTCTCTTATGGGTACAGATCATGGGGAAAGTGCCTCATATGTGGGCAGGTTGGTAGTTAAGTGCGATGGGGGTATATGATGTGAGATTTCAAAATAATTAGTAATCAATCAATCAATCATTAAAAGCTGAAAGGGTCATAAAATAGTTCATTATAAATGTTGATTGGGAACCACGTGCATGCTACAGAAGAATGAGGAGTTATCTATTGAGATTAAGGTCAACTTCACATACGAAACAAGCTAACAGGTAACTTTGGCTGTTGGTCCGTATACTCAACTGTATTTGAGACAAAGCCCTTTGTTCATTGCTGGATTCTTCTGTCCCTGTGTTATATTTCACAGTGTTATAATTTGCAAGCTTTATATCTGAACTCAACTTTTAGTGCTTTATTCACTGACAGGTACCTCAATTACTTTAATGAGTATCTTTGTCATCTATTAAGTGTCATGTATTTGTAGCACATCTCCCTGTTCAAGTTTCAAGTTCCAACATGTCACTAATAGGTACTACAGCTTCTAGAAGTGGAGAGTTCAATCTTAGTCTCTATCTTCATATCCCTGTTAAGTTCTCCAAGAACACAATGAGAATGCATTCCAACATACCATTAGGATTTCTGTATTGATATTTATTATACCACTTCAAAGAGTAATCAGTTATATCTGAGATATTTATCCATGAAACACTCACCCTGCCTTCCGTGGGCATGGATGGAAGCAGCAGAATTACAAGAAATATCATCATTGGTAAAGAAGTCATGACTGAAAGGAGACAGAGAAAAAAAAAGCCCTTGGTTGAATTAGACAGTACAGGGGACACAGAGGTAAGCAACACATTGATAGAGTATAAGCCAAAGCAGCTCTGGATAACAAATTCATTAACAAAATAAGGAGGAGTTGCAGTGTGGGAGTTCCTGTAGTTTTATTGTGCTCACCATGCTTGTAATTGGTAGGATATGCAAACCAAAGTGTTGATTAGTGTCCTTGGTATGTACCTGCAAAGATTAGATGATTCCTAGTTTCTTTCTACACAGGTCTATTCCTCTGTCCACAAAGGCAAATGTAGAAAAAAAATGGACCAGTTTCAATGTTTTTTTTTTTTTTTAAAGATTTATTTATTATATGTAAGTACACTGTAGCTATCTTCAGACACTCCAGAGAGGGCGTCAGATCTTGTTACGGATGATTATGAGCCACCATGTGGTTGCTGGGATTTGAACTCCGGACCTTCGGAAGAACAGTCGGGTGCTCTTACCCACTGAGCCATCTCACCAGCCCCAGTTTCAATGTTTTAATTATTAGTTTTTTTGTGTGTACCATCTCTTATTTCGCAATTATCTGTTCATAGCTTCAATGAATACTGGGTATGTATTAGACGGCCAGGGCTGTCATTATACAGGTATAACTGTATAAACACCTTCGAAGTGGGGTTTTGTCAAGAGCAATTGTAAGTTATATCAAATCAATTCCCCCCCCCCTTTTTTTCCCTCTACAATAAGAAATACAAACACAATTGCATATTTAGTCTATTTAAGTTCACTCAACCAATCTTTTGTTAGAGGGACTGATTCATATTTTCTTTAAATTTTAATCAAACTCTGCTCATTGCATATAATTTCCTGTCACAGGATTAATGAAGCCCTACATTCTTTAGGTACTTCTAATGGCCACCTAGTATGGTACACACTCTTTTTCTTTCTGGACCTCATATAAAAGGATTACATTGTAAACAAAAGGTATGACATCTCATCTTCTATATCAGAGTCCTCAAAATCTTTATTTTTTATAAGCATATAATTGCTTCAAATTTCTAACTGGCTGGATGACTATTCAAATTCATGATCAGCAAAGATCTAGTACATTTTAAATTTTTAAATACCATTTCCATATGATTTTCTCCCTTCAAGCTCTGCCACATACTCTGTAATGTTCTCTGTCAAATTCACTGCCAGATTTCATGGAAATCACACCAGTACCTTTTGGTCTGATGGCCATTATTCTTATTCACTGAAGAATAAAGAACAAGTCATTTTTCTTTCCCTGTGACACTTTAGGATTAAAAGTTTGGACAAAATTTGAACTCATATTTATTTGGCAGATGAGGAAAAGCATGCAATTCAAGATTTTTTTGCATGTGTTCAGAGTGGTAAGTTTTTGTGTTACATCTCATCTGACAATTTAATTTTTTTTTTTTTTGAGATTGAGTAGTCCTCCGATTTCCCAGTTGTATATTTTAAATACTGAGTTGTAATGTGTCACTTACTTCAGTAATTTAACTTGTAAATACTGTTATCTTACCGTGGAAGTTGCTTTCATAGTCCTTAGTCTTAGCAGGAATTGCTTGTTCCATATGTTCAGTTCAGTTCAGTTCAGTTCAGTTCAGTTCAGTTCAGTTCAGTTCAGAGTTTGATGGAGGCACCTGTGCTTTTCTGGTTCTCAGTGACTCCTCCTTTTTAAATGAGTAGAGGGTGGGTCTCTAGTGTTTTGAGTCCTGAGGTGTTTGTGCTTTATTGGATGCTGTTCCCAGAAGAGTGGATTGATTGCACAGTTTCTCCTGAATTCTGATTCTTGCTCATCAGAATAGTTAACAGAGAGACATGGAATAGCAACCCTGAGTAACTTCTGCTTGGTGGGGCATCTGCTTTGTGGGGCAATAATCTACTATTTTGTCTTTACACCTACAGATTTTCCTTTGCTTTTGTTTCCAGGCAAGAGATGGGGAGTGGAGACTCTTCCCCCTTGCCCCTCTTTTTGTCTAGCATTATGGGACATGGTTTGTTGTCACCATTATTACTGTATTATTCAATATATCTGTATTTTACACATCCTTTATTTTTTTTAATTAGTTTGTTTATTTACATTTCGAATGTTGTCCCCCCTTCTCGGTTTTCCCTCCAAAACTGCAGCCCCATTCCCCCTCTCCTTTGTCTCTAAGAGGGTGTTTCCCTTTCACTCATCTATTCCTGGCTCACCCCTACAGCATCCCCCTTTGATGGGGCAACAAGTCTCCACAGGACCAAGCTCCTCCCCTCCTACTGATGTCATATAAAGCAGTCCTCTGTTACATATGTGGTGGGAGCCATGGATCCACCCATGGATACTCTGTGGTTGGTGGTTTAGTCCCTGCGAGCTCTGTGGGGTCCTGTTAGTTGATATTGTTGCTCTACCTATGGGATTACAAGATTCTTCAGCTCCTTCAGTCCCTACCTTAAGTCTTTCATTGGGGTGCCCAGGTTCAATCCAATGGTTGACTTTTGTATAGCCTTTCTGATTGACTTCATTCTCCCTTCATTTCCTTTGTGTCTCACATTTTTGATGACATGGATTTTATGTTTTGTTTTGTGTTTCTTCCAGATTTGTTAGCATTTAATAGAGTATTGCCTGGGTGAACACTCTTTTTATCACACCAACAAGTATTTGTTGATGAAAAAATTGTTTATTTGTGACATTATTTAATAATCTTGATAATTGATAAACATGTTTCACATGTCACAGGTTATTATCATAATATGAAAACAATGAAAAATATCACAATGTATAACCAAATAAAATAATCATATTACAGAGTAAAATGATAATTCAGTAAAGCATTGCAGCATATCAAGATATTTTGTTCAAAAATGAAATGTTTAAGAAAACCTTATTTTTGGTTTATTTCCACATATTTTCATTCTACACAATTCTTAGGTTTATAGGGAATTTGCCAACATATTGTATCACTATCGCAAGTGCTCTTTCAGCTTATTTGGTTATATGATCACATTTTAGCTTGGTATATCTGTTAAGAATAAGGACACAGCATCAGAGCACATAGGATTTTATGTTTCATTTGTATTTCATCATTTTTTAACATGTCATCTTTTATCTTCTGGAATGAGATCTAGTATCCCATCTTAGTCTCTGGTTCCCTGCAAATGTTTCTCAGTCAGATTTCTTTATCTCTAGAGTTTCCACATCCATCTGGTTATTACAGACGACTTGCAATATATGAAATAAGGAAATATACATTGTTGGTGTGTCCCTCAGTTATCTCTCTGAGGTTGAATGTGGGGCAGTATTGTTGAAGACACCTCACACTTATGACACAGGATTTAGATAACTCAAGTTGGATCAATCCTTCAAGGCTTCCTACAGTCTAGCTTCCATGGTTCCAGAAAACACTGTACAAGCTTCTGAGGGAGGTAAGCAATCAACAGTGCTCCACTGCTGCAACAACACAAATAATTACCAAAAGGAAAAATGTCCAAAAAGTCCAATTGTGGGCAGTCACATGTTGGTGGTGACCAACAGCTGTCTATTTGGACTCAAGTCTCTCTTAACAGGAGGGAAATCATGCCTGGTCATAGCAACTTATACAACTTTCCACGACTAGTGTGGTTGGTACCCTAGGATAATACCATGTATCTTATTGTAATTCCTGAAACCTGCATGAAGTGTTAACCTCAGGAACCAGGGAGACATTCCTATAGAATGGTCTTTCAAGATTGAGAACTTGGAACTTTGAATGAGGAGTTATTTAACTGACCAATATGGGAAGCTTTGAAACCATCCTAGGATGAGTTAATTCAATTCACAAATGGTTTTAATCTTCAGGAGTCAAATTATTCTATTTGGGTTGTTAAAAACAATAGTGCAGCTGTATAAACAAGGAAGAAGATGATGACTAGAATTAATACACAGTTTGATAGTTTTGAATTTGATTTCCTTCTGCATGGTTGGAAACACCAAACTGTCACCTAATCCCTATGGTTTCTGAGCCAGAGAAATCAAAATTAAAAAAAAAATATCTCTGCATGGTGATCTACAATGTTCCATGGTCTATGAATCTTAAATATACTGTAAAGTTTGAGGTAAAGGAAGATTTTGGATTAAAATTTAATTTGTAGAAAATGAGTCAAATGCACAGTTTCTTCATTTTGCTTCCAAGTTTTTGTGTTTGCATTTTCAGAAAACTTTAAAGAATTAACTGAGTGTAACAGTTCTCATAATTGTAAAATGTTTTGGCTATCTAATAAAGTTAGGCTTAATTGCTACTACTCTGTAATCCTTTGATTGAGCCTGCCTTGTGTTTTGTTAACTTTCCCTCCTTCCACTAAAGCTTCAAAGATGTATTATGGATTTTGATAAATATATTTTATGTCATGGATGATCTTACATGGGCCAATGACTCATTAGGCCACATCCAATGGACTTGTAAAGCATACTTTGCATGTGACTACTATGAATTTCCTATGAATAATTTGCTTCTAGACTCTGAGGAAGAAACACTTACTTTAATCAGTTTATTATGCTGAAAAAAGGATGGATTCATCTTTCCTTTTTGATAATATCAGAATTATTATTTATCAACAAATTGCTAAATCAAATTGGTTTTATTGGCCACAATGCCAAGCAGTTTCAATTTGTATCATAGATGCTATCGTAATTAGAGTTTCTATTGCTACGATGAAATACAGTGAATCAAAAGTAAGTTGAAGAGGAAAGGGTCTCTTTATTGTATACTTCCATATTTCTGGGCATCATTGAAGGAAGTCACGACAGAAACTCAAGCAAGGTAGGAACTTGGAGGCAGGATCTGATGTAGAAGCATGTAGGAATGATGAGGGAATTCTTCCCTCAGCTTTCTTAGTCTGTTTTCTTATAGAATCAGGACTACCATTCAATGGACAGAACCAGCTACTTGGGCTGAGTCCTCTCCCTTCAATCAATATTACCAAAACTTTTAGGGATGGATCTGTTGGAGGCATTTTGTCCCAGATGCTTCACAGCCTGGATCAGGTTGAAAGGAGACACTCAGTTGGACTCTGGGTGTAGCTTTATAGACTGATAGTCTCTGGATATTCTAGCTGTATAACTATACTAAATACTTGTTGATAGTTACTAAAGAGTCCTATAAAAACATTATGTGCAATCTGAGGGTTTAATGCTGCTGAGTTAGGGGATCAACACCTAGCAGTGGGTGAATAAGTAATGGAGACTTTGTTCTATCTCCACAGGAATTGTGTGGCTCTAACTTTCAGCCTGCTAGAAGAATTTGTAGGACGTAAAGGGATACTTTAAAAAGTGATTTTAGTGTTTATTTCTAAGTTGTAAAATGTTTCTTATAAAAGCTCTCTAAGAAATAGGGGAACTCTTAACTCTGCCTGCACCATGCCTGCCTAGAACCTGCCATGTTCCCACATTGATGATAATGGACTGAACCTCTGAACTTGTAAGCCAGCTTCAATTAAATGTTGTCCTCATAAGATTTGCCTTAGTCATGGTGTCTGTTCACAGCAATAAACCCTAAGACATTCACCTTGAATTTGGGGGATTAAGTGAATAGGATGTAGAACTTGAAAGAGAGCCTAGCAAGAGGCATAGCAGGTATGACACAAGGGCTTCTAAATAACCATATTATAACTCCCACTAATTTTTCAATATGTTCAAGGTTTCTTGCACAGAGTAGAAGACTTGCCTGTAAAAGTCACCTTGTTTGCACCTAACTCTAGTCCATTGAAGTCTTTGCGGCATTCTTTGGAAATTTACTGTGTCCACTTGATATTTCTGAGCACCACATTTGACTGGGCCATCAATAATTTAGACATATTTAAGTTGTGTTGATTAGAATTGGACTGATCTTCAAGCAATGTTTGGTCTTGGTCAAAGGCACAGGTGTTCATCCCAAAGGCCTCTTGGATGCTTGGTTCTCCTTCAGATTCAATCATATCCAAGAAAGTCTTCTGGTTTATCTTGTGATCAGCAAATATAGCAGATTATTTTAGAGTCTGTGTCAGAACCTGAGGCAGAGACAGTTGTTTATAACAGGTTTATAGCAAAAAAATACAAGACCTATCCAGGGATTGTTTTTGTTTTATTTATTTATTTATTTATTTATTTATTTATTTATTTATTTCGGTACCCATAGACCCTCACAAAATGTATGTCAATTTTCTACACTGTATATGCCTATTTCTTCTTTTAGGTTCCAGGAATAGGGACCATTAGCGTATGATAGAACAGACTAATGAAACTTAATTCAAGGTAGGAAGAATGCATATGGTAGACATTTTATCTAAGCCAAGGTTGTCATACACCTACAATTTCCTCTATGCAATTAAACTCAAACTAAATAGATAATTTATTTCAAAGCTTAAAATGAGATTTCTGAGAGAAGATAATAATTTTGGTTATATACCATCTTGTTTTCTCTATATAAATTCTTCTGAAAAGACATGTTTTTGATTGTGTTTCAGTGGAGCATTTTTAGGAGGGCAGAAATTTTCAAAACTAATTAAAATTTGTAACATTCAGCAAGTTAATAAAGTTGCTGTGTGTTATAAATTATCAATACATTTGATAATATTTTTCACTTTGAAGGCAGGCTAGAAGTCTCCCAAGGGCAACTACAAGGAACAAACATGTGATGGAGAAGTAGGAAAGAGAATAAAAAAGAGCCGGGATTGAGATAGGGAGAGAAGAGGAACCGGAGATGTGAGTACAGGTAACAGAGAGACTGAGGTCTTCATGCAGCCATTGCTCAGTAGGGTCTGCAGGATGGGTCAGTAGGATGGTATAAAACACGTTGGAGCCTATGCAGATACACATTCAGCCCAAGAACCTATGCACAACTTTGAAATTTCCCCTGGATCTGGGCAAAGAGGAAAGGTTCACTTTTTGGATCGGATCTTGGTCCAAGATGACACTGGAGTCCACAGTGTTATCAGTGTTTCATGCTTCTTTCCTAGACCTCAATGAAGCCTGGGATTCATATGGATGTTTTCTGTCTGTCCAGCTGCCTATTATGTCAGTGATGTCTGAGGCTTTGTTGCCTTTGCAGAGCCATGGTGATTTAGTGGTACCTGTAACCACCTTATACACTGTTGACATTGGTGGTCTGTTTACCCGGTGGGTGCCATTTTTGAGTCAGTGGTCCTGCTATGTCCAAGAGCCATATTGATGCCTGTTCTCTGTCTTAACCACCACATCTCATGTGGATTCCCATGGTCAAGGCTACTGCCTGAAGGCAACTTAATATCTGTGAGTGAGCTGACCCACCATGACTCAACAGGCTAGAGCACTGAGGAACATGCAGGAATGCATGCAAGTGAGGTAGGGGTGGCTCCACTCTGCTCAAGCCACTTCACAATTCCCCTTAATTGATGACTTTTGGAGGGGATATAGGCAGAGAAAGACTCATCATCCAGTGGGGATGAGGCAGCTTGCTACTATAAATTTCATCATGCTAAAGTGAATATATATATATATATATATATATATATATATATATATAGCAAATGGACATTTCTATTTATTTATTTATTTATTTATTTATTTATGTGTTGGTATAGATCTTGGGAAAATAATATTATATATGGGCAGACTGGTATTCGAGTGTGATGGGATATATGATGTGAGATTCCCAAATGATTAATAATCAATCATTAAATGTTGAAAGATCATAAAATACAGTTTATTATGATGAATGTTACGTCATCAAACTTGATTGGGAACCATGTGAATGCTATAGAGGAATGAGGAGTTATCTCTTGACATTGAGGCCAACTTTATATCCTAAACAGTCTAAAAGATAACTTTGACTGTTGGTCTATATATATTCAACTGATTTTAGACACAGTCCTTTTTTTCATTGCTGGTTTCTTCTGCCCCCTCCATGTCATATTTCACAGTGATATACTTTGCACGCTTTATATCTAAACATAACTTTTAATGCTTTACTCACTGACAGATATCTCAATCCCCTTAAAGTATATCATTGACATCTTGTAAGTGTCATATATTTGTAGAACATCTGGTTGTTCAAGTGTCTAGGTCCCACATTTCACTATTGGGTCCTATAGAGAAGTGGAGAGTTCAACTTTAGTCTCTCTCTTCATATCCCTGTTAAGTATTTCAAGACCCAATGAGAATGCTGTTATACAACTTACCATTAGGATTTCTGTATCCATATTTATTATACCACTTTAAAGAGTAAGCAGTTATATCTCAGATATTTATCCACATAACACTCGTGACCATGACCATGGATAGTACCAGCAGAGTTATAAGAAATAACATCACTGATGAAGAAGGCATGACTGAAAATAAACAGAAAAAAACCCTTGGTTAAATTAAGCCGTACAGGGGACACCTAGGTAGGCAACACATTGATAGAAGATAAGCTAGATCAATTCTGGCTGTTAAATTCATTAACAAAATAAGGAGTGGCATTTTGGGAGTTCCTGTGCTTTTATTATGCCAGCCATGCGTGTAATTGGAAGGATATGTAACCTAAAGTGTTGACTAATGTCCTTGATGTGTACCTGCAAAGATTAGACTAATCCCATTTTCTTTCTACACACATCTATTCCTCTGTCCTCAAAAGCAAATGAGGGGAAAAAAAAACAGAACCAGTTCCAATGTTTATTATTATTATTATTATTATTATTATTTTGGTGTGTACCATCTCTTATTTTGTGATTCCCTCATCATAGCTTCAATGAATACTGAATATGTATTAGGTAGCCAAGGTTGTCATTATTCAGACGTAATTATACAAATACCTAAGAAGTGGCATTTTGTGAAAAGCAATAGCAAGTTATATCAAATCAGTTTCCCTTTTTTCTTCAATAAGAAATACAAACACAATTGCAAATCTAGTTTATTTAAGCTGACTCAAACCATCTTTTATTAGATGGGATGTTTCATATTTCTTTAATCTCTGCTCAATGCATACAATTTCCTGTCTCAGGAATTAAGAAGTCCTACATTTTTTAGTTGCTGTTCATGGCCACCTAGTGTGATATGCACTCACTTCTTTCTGGAATTCATATAAAAGGATTACATTGTAAAGTTAAGGTGTGACATCTTATTTTCTATCATCTAAACATTCAGGATCCTCAAAATTTTTTTATACTCATATAATTGCTTCAGAATTTTAACTGGCTTGATGACAATGGAGAATCATGATTAGCAATGGAGAATCATGATCAGCAAAGATCAAGTGCAGTTTACATATTTAAATAACATTTCACCTTGATTGTCTCTCTTCAAGCACTGCCAGGTATTATGGAATGTTCTCTGTCAAATTCATTGCCTGGTTTTCATTGCAATTTAGAACTAAAATTTGAGTCAAAATGATCTAGCGTAGATCTGTAATTTTTTTTTTCTTTCCTCCCTCGTCGTTGTCCAGGATCTAGAAAACAATCCTGCTCACCCTGGATTTTTCACACCCAGTGACCATGTCTTCCAGAGTGATGGCCAGTCTTCTTAATCCGTGAAGAGTAAATAACAAGGAATTTTTCTTTCCCTATGACACATACTTTAGTGCCAAAAGTTTAGACAAAATTTGGACTCAACGTCTAATCATGGGCAGATGAGGAAATACATTCGATTTGAGTTTTCTTGTGTTCACAGTGGGGAGTTGTTGTGTATTATATCATACCTAATCATTTTCATTTTTTTTCCTTTTGGGCCAGAAGTTTATTAATACCATAAAAATATGGACAGCAGCATGAGAGGCTCTGAAAGCTCAGGCCCTAACACCAGTAAGGCTATCTCTGCTTCTTTGTGGCAGAGAGAGGGAGGGAATTCTAAGGGAATGTGCCACTCAGAATATAGGGGAAGTAAAGAGGAGGGGTACATACTGATGGCAAATGTGCCCCACCGGAGCCCCTCTACTATCATAGAGTCTAGCAACCTGGTCTGTAAGTCAAAGGGAATGAAGTGTAATCCTGACACTTGGGTACCGTGTTTAAAGACACTTCATAGCTTCTCTGTCTCTCCCTGTAGCAGCAGGGATCTCAGAAGCAGCTATGAAGATGGAGGCAGAGAGGACTGCAGATGGGTATAATTGCAGGTGGGCCTGGGGTTCTACACAGTGAGGGACTCTGTTGCAAAAACAAATGGCTATGGGTGTAGCTCAGCTGGTTGAGAGCTAGCCTCATGTGCCTTTCTAAGCTCTAGGTTCAATCCCTAGCATGCCCTGCATATGCATACACACAAAGGAGTACTAGCACCTATTTAAATTAAGAGTAATACAGATAAGGCATTCCACACAAGACAGGCGCCCAAGCCTTACTACATTTTTACTGTGTATTGATTATATTACACCTGAAGACTTCAGGAAAATAATAGGTCACTCTTCTGAATAAAGTGACTAACCTCCTGGGTGTTGGTAGTCCAGAAACAAACAGATCCTAAGGAACACAGGATTGATACATATAATTTAGGTATGCCCCCAAAAGATTAGCAATTGCAATAAGTCCTGGTCTAATGATGAATAATTGTCTCATTCTGTTAATAAGAAAGCATAGAAATACTTGGCAACTCAAAAATAGAGAATTTTCTCTCCCCCACACACTGCTTTCTTCAAGACTCAGCTGAGAACACTAAGAAAGCAATGTAGTTGAGGCCATTTAGAAGCATGGGTCTGGAAAGCAGGCAGGCAGTACCTTCGTGGCTAAGCTCCGTCTGCAAACTCAGAATTGTGTGCCCTCTTAGGAACTAAAAGAAACTGCATGAATCACTCAGCACTCTCATACAGCCCTCTGCATGACAGCTGTTAGTACAAAAGGCACAAAAACAACTCTGGGAAATCCTACTGGGGAGTTGCAGTGAAGGACTGAAACAGGCAGAGCCTTTTCTTTCTTTCCTTGGCCCCCTGTAAGGCCTTTGCAGGCTGCAATAAAAAGAGTCTATGTCTTGGGGGTTTCATTGTGTTCTAAGGAAGATACCAGGACTTAGGAGTCATCAATAAAACTAGAAAAAAGGTTTTATAGAAAAGCTAGGAGGGAACTATACACCCCCCTCTGTCTCTACCTTCCCATTCACATCACTCAGGAACTATCCAAAATCTTGGGTAAATCCCAGTTGAGGAGTTTCTTTGAAACTTGATTCCAGATGTTCTGGCTTTCACAGCTGGTGGTTCTGTCCCTGGGTTTTATGGTAAAAATAGGGCATGGTGCTAAAGTAGCTCTCACATGGGTGCTGTGCAAGTGAAGGCCCAAGTGAAGAATAGAATGTCTCTCACTGTTAGAGCTGCTTGTACTTCCCCCCTTGTGTAAAGCCTTCCTGTAAGTGGATTTGATTCTGACAATTTGATTATTTGAGTCCAGTCTCCATGAGGGCAGGGATCCTTGTCTTGGTTTCCTTTGGTTTTTTTGACTTTTTGAGACAAGATTTTGCTCTGTAGCCCAGACTAGCCTCCAGCTCTTTGAGATTCCTTCTTCAGTCTCCCAAGTGCTGGATTGCAGCCCGAGCACACTCATCTGGGATCTTTGTTGCTTGAAGGATGGTCATTAGTCACCAGGCAGTGAATAAACAAGTTAAGTTTGACCAGGGGGTCAACTGCAAGAGTTCTGGGTCTGGGGTCTTTTTGTAAAGACAAGGAGGATGGTGTCACTTGTAGCAGTTACCTGTCAGAGCTGGGGGTTAGCAGTGCTGCTGCCTTTAAGGACGTCTCACATTATTTTTTTTACAAAAATATATTTATTTTTAAAAGCAAAAATCATGAAAGCCTTCTGCAGTCCGATTTTCCAGGAACAATCTAGAATTTGGCTTCTAGTCTATCAGAAAGGTTGGACAGCAATAATTTCACACAGGAGTCATCTTTCCCTGCAGGAGACAGAAAAACATTCTGCTTGGTTGCACACACGTAATTCTCTAAATCTAGTTGGTACTTTTGTCATCATTGTATTCTGTCCCAGGGGTCTGGCATGCAAGAGAATAAATCTCTAAAATTCAAAGTTTCCGAACTGAGGTGTGCGGTTGTTGCTCTTGAGTTGGGGTTTATAACCATTTCGATCATTAATCATTTGTTCCTGGCTTTTGGGATCACTGCTGAGCCCAGCAGCTCCTTCTCCATTGCTGGTTCCTACACCTTCCACATCTTCCTTCTGCTTCTCACGGGCCTCCAGGTCCTTTCGAATGCTCTCAAACTCCTCAATGTCATCGAGCTTGAGCTCCAGGTGGGTTGGTTTCCGTCGCAGCATACTGAAGTCAACCAGGACTTCAGAGGAGCCAGAGCCCTTGAGCTGTGGGCTGGTAAAATGGCAGGAGAGGAAAAGCTGCGGGTGCCAAGCTTCAACTACAAACAGATGAATCAATTCACAGGATTATCCACAGGATTTAAGGGTCCTCAATGGGTAAATCATTCATTAATCAGATGCGTCCTGTGCTGAACTATAGGAGTTTAAAGACACTGTCACTCTTTTCAGGCCTCTGCAGTTCCCCAGAACCTCAACTCCCACCATGACTCCATTGCTGCGCATCCCGAACGACCATCATTTTCATTTATTAAGATTGAGTAGTCCTTCAATTTCCCTTCCATATATTTCAAAGACTGAGTCTCTATTGTGACACTAGCCTCTGTTATCTTCACCTGGTAAATACTCTTGTCTTACCATGGAACTCACTTCCACACTCAATCTTAGCAGGAGTTGCTTGTTCAGTATGTTCAGTTCATTTCAGCTTCTCCTGCAGTCTCCTGTGGTTCTGTGGTTCTCAATGACTCTTCCTTTCATTGGGTAGAGGGCAAGTCTTTAGGGTTTTTAGGACAGAGGTGTTTGTGCTTTATTGGCTGCTGTTATCAGAAGAGTGGATTGATGGCACAGTTTCTGAGTTCTGATTCTTGCTCATCCCAGCATCTGCTCAGTGGGTCAATAATCTACTATTTTGTCTTTGCACCTAGAGATTTTCCTTCGCTTTTATTTCCGGACAAGAGTTGGTGAGGGGAAACTTGTGCCCCTTGCCTGTCATTTTGTCTAGCACTTTTGGGGCACGGTTTGATTTTCTTTTTTTATGTTGTTACTGTATTACTCAACATTTCTGTGTTTTATACAGCCTTTCTTACTGATTGTCATGTTGCTTTGCTTTTCTGTGCTTCTCACAGTTTTGATGACATGAAATTTTTTGGTTTGCTTTGCTTTTTTATTTTTTTCTCATGTTTGTGAGCATTCAGTAGCTTGGCTGAACACTATTTTTTCATAACAAC
The DNA here is from genome assembly GCF_900095145.1 of Mus pahari. Lineage (NCBI taxonomy): Eukaryota > Metazoa > Chordata > Mammalia > Rodentia > Muridae > Mus > Mus pahari. Next base: position 8,549,093 of record NC_034607.1, on the reverse strand, counting down.
ATATACTTGTGGAAGAAAAACATTTTTATCCTTGACTTTATTGAAAAATCTTGATACTTGATAGACATGTTTCACTTGTGACAGTTTATTATTTTCATAAGAAAGATTTGTAAAAAATATAAGCAAATAAACCAATAATCCATACAACAGAATAAGATAGTAATTCAATTGAAGCAGGATATGAAAAAATATCTTAAAATCATAAGAAGTAAAAAGAAAGATGGAGAACAAAAGAGAGAAATTTTTTTTAACGATTTATTTATTTAATTTATGTATATGAGTACAGTGTAGCTGTCTTCACACACACTGTAACAAGGCATCAGATCACACTGCAGATGGTTGTGAGTCACCATGTATTTGCTGGGAATTGAACTCAGGACATTTGGAAGAGCAGTCAGTGTTCTTAACCATTAAGCTCTCTCTCCAGCCCTCAATATACCATTTTCATTGTACACTATTTTTAGATTTACAAGGAATTTGCCAACCTATTATAACACAGTCTCAAATGCCGTGTCAATTTCTTTGGTTTTATGATCACGGTTTAGCTTGGCATGTCTGTTAAGAATAGTAACCAGTATCAGAGTACAAGGATTTTTACATTTAACTTGTATTTCATCAATTTTTTCACATTATCTTTTATCTTCTGGAATAAGATCTAGTATCGCATTATAATCTCTGGTTTCCTCCAAAAGTTTCACAGATATCGTTATCTCTAGAGTTTATGTGTTTGTCTGGTAATTACCAATGACTCCCAATATATGAAATAAGGAAATATAGACTGTTGGTGTACCCCTCAATTTTCTTTCTAAAGTTGATTGTGGAACAGTATTGTTGAAGACACCTCACAACTAGGACACAGGATTCAGATAATTTGAGTTGGATAGTACCCGAAAGACTTCCTAAAGTCTAGCTTCCACGGTTTCAGAAAACAGTGAACAAACTCTTAAGGGAGGTTAAATAATCCATAGTGCTCCACCGTTTCAACAGCACAAAATAATTACCAGCAGGGCAAAATGTCCAGAAAGCTCCAATAATGGGCACTCACATGTTTGTGGTAACCAATAGCTGTCTGTTTGGATTTAAGGCTCTCTTATCAGGACAGAAATCATGCTTGGTCTTAGCAACTTAGTCAACTTTTCAGGGCTAGTGTGGTTCACATGCTGTGATGATAACTTGTATCTTTTGTAACCCCTGAAACCAGCATACAGTTCATATACAATGGGGTTTCAAGACTAAGAACTTGCAACTTTGAATGAGGAGTTAACTGATTCTTATGGGAAAGCTTGTACCATCCTTGGACATAGGTAATTCAATTCATAGATAGTTTAATCTTTAGGAGGGAATTTATTTCATTTAGCTTGTTGCAAACAATAATGTAGCTGTATATACAAGGAGGAAAATGATGACTGCTTTTAACACATTCTTTGATAGTTAAGAATTTGATTTCCTTTCTTGGGCAAATGGATGTATCTGGAGGATATCATCCTTAGTGAGGTAACCCAATCACAAAAGAAGTCACTAGATATGCAGTCACTGATAAGCAGATATTAGCCCAGAAACTTAGATTACCTGAGATACATTATGCAAAACACAAGAAAACCAAGAAAGATGACCATCGTGTGGATACTTCATTCCTCCTTAGTATAA
>NC_034607.1:8541815-8546606 GCF_900095145.1 Mus pahari | reverse complement strand
TTTTTTTTTGTTAAAATGTATAAGCATATTTATTTTTTAACCTTTCACCCACAACCTTAAATCAAATCTAAACAGAATTCCTCAGCCATTTTATTGTGATGGATGCCAGGTTTCTAATTCTCCTTCACTGATTTCTCAAAAAAAAAAAAAAAAAAAAAAAAAAGAATTTGATTTCCTTTTTCATGGTTGGAAACACAACAATACCATGACTGTTTTCAACTCAGGGTTTGATAATTATGAATTTGATTTCCTTTTCATAGTGGGAAACACAAGAATTCCATCACGCATCTATAATTTTAAACTATCTATTTAATTTCAGAGAAATTAAAATAAAGGAATATATAAGGTATCTCTACATGGTGATCTACAATGTGCCACGTTCTATGAATCTTAAAGACACTGTAAATTTTGAGGTAAAAGAAGGTATTTGGATTCAAGTTTAATATGAAGAAAATAAATCAATGCACAGTTTCTCCATTTGCATTTACATATTTTAGTTTGTATTCACAGAAAACATTATAGAATCAACTGAGTAATAATTCTCATAATTGTGAAATGGTTTTAATATGTAATAAAAGTCATAATCATTTGTAATCCTTTGAATGATCCTACCTTGTATTTTGCTACTTATCCTCCTTACAATAAAGTGTTGAGTATGTGTTATGGATTTTGATAAATACATTTAATGTAACAAAAAGTCTTAATTGGGCCTATGACTTCATTAAGACACATCCAATGGACTTTTAAAGCATCCTTTTCTGTGTGTGTATCTGTGTGTGTACTGTGGTTTTCCTGGGAATAATTTGTTTGTATATTCTAAGTGAGAAAGAAACACTGATTTTTATGGTATATTATGCCAGAAAAAATATGGATCCATTTATGTCATTCTACAATACAGGAATGGTTTATCTTGCAACAAATAACCAAGGCAAATTGGTGTTATTAGCAACATTGCCAAGCAACCTCAATTTGAATCATAGGTGGTATCTAAGTTAGGGTTTTTATTGCTTTGGGATACATGATGAACAGAAAGAAAATTGGGGAGGAAATGGTTTACTTATTTTATACTTTCATATTGCTCTGCTTCAGTAAAGGCAGTCAGAGCAGTACCTCACACAATGCAGGAACTTGGAGGCAGGATCTGAAGTAGAGACAATGTAGGGATGATTTTGACTGACTTGCTTCCCTTGGCTTGTTCAGCCTGTTTTCCTATAGATCTCAGGAGCACCAGACAGTGGATAGAATGAGCCACATGGCCTGGGCCCTCCCCCATGAATCACTAATTACAAAAACACTTTACAGATGGATCTACTGGAGGCCTTTTGAAGTTCCCTCTTTTCAGTTAACTCTAGTTCGTGTGGCAAATTGACATCAGACAAGTCAGCACAGGTGGTCGGTCACTAGCAAACACAAATCTTTCATTCCAAGTTTAACTACGAACCTAGCTTCTGCACAAGAATGAAAAAAAATCACACACCAATACTTTCTGACTTATATTAATGCTATCCATGCAATTTAGACAATGGCTACAAAAAGGTTAAAGAGATAAAAAGCTCAAACAAGCTGATGCCCCTAGGTATGATATTTGATATAGATGACAAAATGTCATTGTGATGTTTGTATTAGGTATTATTTGATCCAGGTGCTTCTCTGAAGAGCCAAGTCATAAGGACAATGTCGGAATCCGCCCTCTGGATTGCATCAGCTTCAGGGACAAGAGCCATGACCTTGCAGCAGTTTTTATGAGATGTGGAATCTGTGCATACAGACAAGTACTTGGAAAAAATAGTTGGCAATACAATTAGGCATTAACACAGGTGGGAATTAATAAACTAGATGTAATCCCTTGGACAGTTGGAAGCTCTTTGCCTCTTGGTGTGCTCATGAATAAATTAGGTATTTAAATGTTGATTGGTGGGGCCAAGGTATTCAGTATAACATGTTCTTTCCCTAAAGAGTAAAGGATAGGTATTAACTTAGTTCTGGCTGGTCTGGTATTTCAATAAGTTTGCAATCTTAGATTTACACAATACTTCCATATGTTATATACTTTAATTTTTATTGATACATTCATTTTATGCTTCATTTCAACTTAAACAATTAGTTTTTATTAATCAGTTGTGTTTATGTACACAGATTCATTTTAATTTTAATTTTTATTTAAACTTGTGATGAAACAGGAGACTTCCAGTTTGCATCTGTGCCTAGAACTGGTCCATTGCCACAGGGTTCCATACCCAGGGGGTGCCAGGAGAGAGATAGTCTCCTAGGAGTGCAGACAGGCCTGTGAACACAGGTAGGACCACCAGAGGAACCCAACTGGAACCCTCAGGACACAGGAACCAAGGAGCAGCCTGAGACAGGAAACTTCTGGTTTCCATCTGTGCCCAGAGCTGTTTCTGTGCCACCAAGCTACATACATACTTCAAGGAGAGAGATGGACTCCTAAGAATGCCTGCACATCTGCAAGCACAGGTAAAACTACCACTTCTCTTCAAATTCCTGGTCCAAGAGGATGCTCCCAGAACCATCAGGACACAGGAACCAAGGATCAGCTGGGGACAAGATCATTCTGGTTTCTGTCTGCATCCCAGAGCTGACCCTATACCACAGCTTGCCATACCCAAATTCCTCCAGGAAATAACTGGTCTCCCAGGAGTGCTGACAAACAGGCTTGCAGGAGGGACAAGCCACAGTCAGAGATAGCAAGACCAGCTAACAACAGAGATAACCAGATGGCAAAAGGCAAACTCAAGAACATAAGCAACAGAAACCAAGGCTATTCGGAATCATCAGAACCCAGTTCTCCCACCACAGTGAGTCCTGTTTATAACAACACACCAAAAAAGCAAGATTCTAATTTAAAATCACATCCCAATATGATGATGACAGTGGACTTTAAGATTTAAGAAGGACATAAATAATTCCCTTAAAGAAATACAAGAGAACACAGGTAAGCTAACACAAAACATCCAGAAAATCCAGGACACAATGAGAAGACAAAACCTAAGGATAATAGGTATAAAGAGAGCGAAGATTCCCGACTTAAAAGGCTAGTATATATATTCAACAAAATTATAGAAGAAAACTTCTCTAACCTATGGAAAGAGATGACCATGAACATATAAGAAGCCTACAGAACTCCAAATGGATTGGACCAGAAAAGAAATTCCTTCCATCACATAATAATCAAAACACCAAATGCACAAAACAAAGAAAGAATATTAAAAGCAGTAAGAGAAAAAGGTCAAGTAACATGTAAAGACAGATCTATCAGAATTATACCAGACTTCTCACTAGAGACTATGAAAGCTTGAAGATCCTGGGCAGATCTCATACAGACCATCCTGGACCTCAAGCTATACTACAGAGCAATAGTGATTAAAAACTGCATGGTATTAGTGAGTCAAAGGAAGGTAAATCAATGAAATAGAATTGAAGGCCCAGAAATGAACCCACATACCTACAGTCACTTGCTCTTTGACAAAGGAGCTAAAATCATCCAGTAGGAAAAAAAGAGGGCATTTTCAACAAGTGATGTTGCTACAACTGGTGGTTAGCATGCAGAAGAATGCAAATTAAACCATTCTTATCACCTTGTACAAAGCTTAAGTCAAAGTAGATCAAGCACCTCCACATAAAACCAGAGACACTGAGACTAATAAAAATGGCCATTCTCTGCTACATATGAAACCAGAGACATAAGCTCTGGGGGGTACTGGTTAGATCATATTATTGTTCCTCCTATAGGTTGCAGACCCCTTTAGCTCCTTGGGTACTTTCTCTAGCTCCTTCATTGGGCGCCCTGTGTTCCTACCAATAGATGACTGTGAGCATCCACTTCTGTATTTGCCAGGCACTGACATAGGCTCACAAGAGACAGCTATTTTAATAGTGTTATTTGGTTCTCTGAAGTCTAACTTTTTGAGTTCTTTGGATATATTGGATCTTAGCACTCTATTGGATTTAGGGTTGGTAAAGATCTTTTCAAAGTTTATAGGTTGCCATTTTGTACTATTGACAGTGTCCTTTGCCTTACAGGAGATTTCCAATTTTATGAGCTCCCATTTGTAGATACTTGATCTTAGAGCATAAGATTTTGGTGTTCTGTTCAGGAAATTTTCACCTGTGTCCATGTGCTCGAGGCTCTTTCCCACTTTCTTTTCTATTAGTTTCAGTGTTTCTGTTTTATTTATTTATTTATTTATTTATTTATTTATTTATTTATTTATTATTATTAATTTACATTTCAAATGCTATCCCGAAAGTCCTCTAGAGTATTGCCCCGCCCTGCTCCCCAACTCACCCACTCCCACTTCCTGGCCCTGGCATCCCCCTGTACTGGGGCATATGATCTTTGCAAGACCAAGGGCCTCTCCTCCCACTGATGGTTGACTAGTCCATCTTCTACATATGCAACTAGAGAAACAGCTCTGGGGGGGGTGCACTAGTTAGTTCATATTATTGATCCTCCTATAGGGTTGCTGACTCCTATAGCCCTTAGGGTATTTTCTCTAGCTCCTTCTTTAGGGGCCCTGTGTTTCATTCAATAGATGACTGTGAGCATCCCCTTCTGTATTTGCCAGGAACTGGCATAGCCTCACATAAGATAGCTATATCAGGGTCCTGTCGGCAAAATCTTGCAGGCATATGCAATAATGTCTGGATTTGGTGGTTGTATGTGGGATGGATTCCCAGGTGGTACAGTCTCTGGATGGTCCTTTCTTCTGTATCAGCTCCGAACATTATCTCTGTAACTCCTTCCATGGGTATTTCATTCCCCATTCTAAG
>NC_034607.1:8539777-8541305 GCF_900095145.1 Mus pahari | reverse complement strand
AATGTACCACATTTTCTGTATCCATTCCTCTGTTGAGGGGCATATGGGTTCTTTCCAGTTTCTAGCTATTATAAATAAGGCTGCTATGAACATAGTGAAGCATATGTCCTTATTACAAGTTGGAAGATCTTCTGGGTATATGCCCAGGAGAGGTATTGCTGGATCCTCCAGTAGTACTATGTCCAATTTTCTGAGGACGCGCCAGACTGACTTCCAGAGTGATTGTACCAGCTTGCAATCCCACCAACAATGGAGGNGTGTTCCTCTTTTTCCACATCCTTATCAGCATCTGCTATCACCTGAATTTATGATCTTAGACACTCTGACTGGTGAGGTGGAATCTCAGGGTTGTTTTGATTTGCATGTCCCTGATGATTAAGAATGTTGGACATTTTTTCAGATGTTTCTCAGCCATTCTCTATTCCACATTTGAGAATTCTTTGTTTAGTTCTCTACCCCATTTTTTAATAGGGTTATTTGATTTTCTGGAATCCATCTTCTTGAGTTCTTTCTATATATTGGATATTAGTCCACTATCTGATTTAGGATTGGTAAAGATCTTCTTCCAATCTGTTGTTGGACTGTTTGTCTTATTGACAGTGTGTTTTGCCTTATAGAAGCTTTGTGGGTTTGAGGTCCCATTTGTCGATTCTCAATCTTATAGCCCAAGCCTTTGAGGTTCTATTGAGGAATTTTTCCCCTGTGTCCAAACCTTCGAGGGTTTTCCCCACTTTCTCCTCTATAACTTTCAGTGTCTTTGGTTTTATGTCCAGTTCCTTGATCCACTTAGACTTGAGCTTTGTACAAGGAGATAAGAACTGATCAGTTTGCATTCTTGTACATGATAACCACCCGTGGTGCCAGCACCATTTGTTGAAAATGCTTTCTTTTTTCCCACTGGATGGTTTTAGCTCCCTTGTCAAAGATCAAGTGACCATAGGTGTGTAGGTTCCTTTCTGGGTCTTCAGTTCTATTCCATTGATCAAACTGTCTGCTGCTGTACCAGTACCATGCAGTTTTCATCACAATTGCTCTGTAGTACAGCTTGAGGTCAGGGATCGTGATTCCACCAGAGGTTCTTTTATTGTTGACAATAGTTTTTGCTATATTAGATTTCTTGTTATTCCAGATGAATTTGCAAATTGCCCTTTCTAACTCGGTGAAGAATTAAGTCGGGAGTTTGATGGGGATTACATTGAATCTGTAAATTTCTTTTGGTAAGACACCCATTTTGACTATGTTAATCCTGCCAATCAATGAGCATGGGAGATCTTTCCATCTTCTGAGATCTTCAATTTCTTTCTTTAGGGATTTGAAGTTCTTATTATACAGATCTTTTCACTTCCTTAGTTAGAGTCACACCAAGGTATTTTATATTATTTGTGACTATTGTGAAGGGTGTTGTTTCCCTAATTTCTTTCTCGTCCCATCTGTCCTTCGTGTAGAAGAAGGCCACTGATTTGTTTGAGTTAATTTTATATCCAGCTACTGCACTGAAGCTGTTTATCAGGTTTAGGAGTTCTCTGGT
>NC_034607.1:8491245-8510076 GCF_900095145.1 Mus pahari | reverse complement strand
CTGGGAATCCAACTCTCCCCTGCATCCCCATGGTCAGAGCACTTTCTGCAGGCAAGCACTCCTCTCGCAAGGCCGGTGTCCAGAATTCTGGGGCTCTGATCCTCCTTCTGAGTCCTGGGATCAGAGTCCTCCCTGTGGGCCGACTCTTCTCCTGTGATCCAGAGGACCTGTGGTGTTTGTGGGGGGTCCTCCAGAGCACTCTGCTTCCTCCCCTGGGTGTAGGAAGAGAGATGGCAGGGGTGGTTCTGACCGGAATGGAACCCTGCCTCTGGGTGGGCGGTGTCCTTTGTCGTTCCTGCTGGCACAAGCCCCTCCTGGATTCTCTGGAGTTGATGTTATTTTCCACTCACCCGTGATCCTGAGGACCTGCAATGTGGAGAGTCCTCCGGAACACTCAGCTGCCTCCACTGGGGTTCAGAAGAGAGATGGCAGGGGTGGCCCTGACTGGACTGGAACCCTGCCTCTGGGTGGGCGGTGTTCCTTTGAACCCTGTTCCTGCTGGCATAAGCCCCTCCTGGATTCTCAGGAGTTGATTATGTTCCACTCACCCGTGATCCCGAGGAGCTGTGGTGTGAAGAGTCCTCCTGAGTCCTCATCTGCCTCTGCTGGGGTTCAGAAGAGAGATGGGGGGGGTGGCCCTGATCGGACCGGAACCACATTTTGCATTTTCTTTAACTGTTGTGTCCATGTTCTCTATGGAATCTTCTGCATCTGCGATTCTCTCATCCATCTCTTGTATTCTCTTGCTGATGCTCGCATCTATGGTTCCTGATTTCTTTCCTAAGGTTTCTATCTCCAGAGTTGTCTCCCTTTGGTTTTTCTTTATTCTTTCTACTTCCATTTTAAGGCCTTGGATGACTTTCTTCAACTCCATCACTTGTTTGGTTGTGTTTTCCTGTAATTCTTTAAGGGATATTTGTGCTTCCTATTTAAGGACTTCTACTTGTTTAGCAGTGTTCTTCTGTATTTCTTAGAGTGAGTTAGTAATGTCCTTCTTAAAATTCTCTACCAGCATCATGAGATATGATTTTTAAATCTGAATCTTACTTTTTGGGTGTGTTGGGGTATCCAGGACACATTGTGGTGGGAGTGCTGGGTTCTGAGGATGCTCAGTAGTCTTGGTTTCTGTTAGTAAGAGTCTCATATTTGCCTTTCACCATCTGTTAATCTCTGGTGTTAGATGTTCTAGCTGTCTCTGCCTGGAGCTTGTATCTCCTGTGATTCTTTTAGCCTCTGTCAAGACTCCTGGGATTCCAACTCTCTCCCGAGTCTCAATTGTCAGAGTACTCTCTGCAGGCAGGGGCGCAGATGTCTGGATCTCAGCTCTGCCTCCTGGCTGAAGATGAAGGCCCGAAAGGAACCCTGTTCCAGAAGTTATTTTGCTTCTGCTGCCAGTGTGCTCTCCTGTGCAGACTGGTCTCTTTGGGACCTGGGATACACCATCTACTTCCTGCTTTTTACTACAATGTCCCTTTGCCTTTTAATGCTTCTCAAATTTTTGATTATGCATTTTTTTTTCAGATTTGACAGAATTTAGTAGAGTATTGCTTGCCTTTTTTTCTTGTATGTCTATCACCAAATATTTGTTGAAAGAAAGAATTACTTATCCTTGAATTTATTAGTTAATTTTGATATTTCAGTGATACATACTCCAGATTTGATAATCTAATGTTATAATATGAAAAGTTGTGTGGAAATACTAAAGAATATTTTTTACTTTATATTTTTAGATTAGTTTATATTTTACACTCCATATTTTATCCCCAACTCACCCCTGTCCACTGTAGGACTTTTACACATCCCATACCTCCTCCCCACCCCCCTGTTTCCATGTGGATGTCCCCATCCCCACCCCACCTGACCTCTAAACACCCTGGGGCATCCAATCTCTTGAGGATTATGTGCATTATCTCTGAATGAACACATTCTTGGAAGCCCTCTACTGTATGTGTGTTGGAGGCCTCATATCAGGTGGTGTATGCTGTCTGTTTGGTGGCCCAATATTTGAGAGATATCGGGGGTACAGATTAATTGCGACTGCTGGTCCTCCTGCAGGACTGCCCTTCTCATCAGCTGCTTTCAGCTTCACTAATTCAACAACAGGTTTTAGCTGCTTCTGTCTATTGGTTGGGTGCAATTATCTGCATTTGACTCTTTCAGCTACTTGTTGGGTCTTTAGGAGGGCCGTCACGATAGGTCCCTTTTTGTAAGTGCTCCATAGCCTCAGTAATAGTGTTGTGACTTGGGACCTCCCCTTGAGCTGAATTTTACTTTGGTCCCACCTCTGGACCTTCTTTTTCCTCAGGCTCCTCTCCATTTCCATCCCTGTAATTATTTCAGACAGGAGCAATTATGCGTCAGAGTGGTGACTGTGGGATGGCAACCCCATCCCTCACTTGATGTCCTATCTTTGTGCTGCAGGTGGGCACTATAAGTTCCTTTTCCCTACTGTTGGACATTTCATCTAAGGTTCCTCCCTTTGAGTCCTGAGAGTCTCTCACTTCCCAAGTCTCTGGTGCATTCTGGAGAGTCCCCCCAACCTCCTATTAAAAAAAAAATCTACAGACTAAAACAGCAATTCAGTAGAGAGAGTTGGAGCTTATAAAAATTTTGTAAATGTAATTTAAATATCGAAAAATATAGAAAATAAATGAAGTGTTCTCAATGACATAAGAAATATATTTGTATAATTGGGTTATTTCAAATAAATATTTTAGAGTTCTTGTTGGATTTAAAAGAAATTTAAACATTAAAAACCCAAGTACCTCTTATTTTGATAGGTTGTTGTATTATATGATCTTGCTTTAGCTTGTTATGTTTTTTTTATGGTTGAGGATTCAACATCAGAATTCCAAATAATTACATTCCATTTCTTTTCATTGATGTTCTGACCTCATTTTTTTTCTTCCAGAGTTTGGTTCAATATCCTATGTAACATTCAACTGTCAGCATTTAGTCTCTAGTTTCTTGCTGTTGTTTCTCAGATTTCTTTGGTTTTCACGTGTTTGGTTTTCACAGAACCCACATCGTTAAATAGAATTTTAAAGAAAAACACTTCGATGATGAATGATTTTTTTTGGCTTATAATTAGACCCACCCTATCCCAGTCTCATAAGTATGTGCAATTATAGCCTATTTATAGAAGGTTAATTTATTGTAGCTTTCTATACTATCTCCTATATTGCTTCAAGTTATTTTTTAAAATAATTAACATACTGTAGAAACAGACATATAATTAACTAATGCAAGTGTATGGAAGTGCCTCAGTATAAACAAGTCAGTGCAAAATAATTGGTAGAAAAGTTTAGAATACTAAGTTTGAAAATGTGACAAGGTATAAGCGATATACTGAGCCAGATGTTTCAAGCCACTGTCTGTAAATGTATATAAACATGTAGTCAATATATAACTATACAAGATACATAAAGTAATTTGGGGGCTAGATTTTACAACACATCTATTGTATTATAGATACAAGATAGGGCCAGCATTCCATTATTCATTTAATAGATATATGAAGGGATTTCAGGATCTACTGCTAATCTCAACTTCTCAAGTGTTACACCTTCTGTTAGCTGTGCTACACCTTTGCACATAGGCTTTGCATATAGAGTGTTGCTATTTCAGCTGATAAATTCACCTTACTCAGTTTACTTAGCAAGATAGTTCTGACTTTTTCACCATCCATGTAGCTGTGGGCTGGGGCATAAGCAGAGTTTAAAATTCCAGTTTACTTTGATTCTATTAGCATCTGTCTTTTTTTGCCATTCCAGATTTAGCAAATTGAAAATCGTATTCAGTTGACAAGGCAAAAGAAAACAAAGATTTTTATCAACATCTAAGAATCACCAAGATATCAACACTATCCATATTATTCAGAGACCCAATTGTCTTTCATGACACAAGGAAAGCTCACAGTTAAGTACCTTTGAAAAACTATATTCGTTATATATTTCTTTAGTAAAATACCATTTCCTAAACATTCCCTTTCAGAAAGAGGACAGCATAGCATGAAGGAATCACATCAAAAAGTGAGCAAACCTGGATAGAAAATAGTAAGTTTTGTAGGTCCATGACTAGCACCCAAGGCATATATTGCAATCTGTAGGCATAATGTTTTGTGCACTTTGTAAAGGTTATCCTTATGTTATTTAATTCCTGATTTCTGTCCCCGATAATCTGCTTCAATAACAGAATGGCTTTGTCTTGGCAACACACCCCATTGTGTTGCCAAAAGATGGATAGCTCTCCACAAGGAATGGTTAGCAAAGTTCTATGAGAAAGACAGTATCCACCCAACTCAGTGTACATGCAGTCTTTATAGAAGCTTCACCCTCATGTTCTTGTGCTTATGTCATGCAAATATATACTGCAGGCGACAAGAAGAAAATAGTAAATACTAATCCATCCTTCAGATCTTAGATCTACCACCTGAAATTGTGGTAATGTTGACACCAACTTTGTTAGAGTAATCAATATACTTTATTTAAGGCACATTCCTTGAACTGAATTGGAATCCTCACCTGACACTGCTGGGGTGACCAAGAGTCTTGAGAACACAGAGATAGAGAGTCCACCCATATAGTACAGTATAAAAAAAAATCAGTAAGTGTAAAGTGAGTCTATTGATAGTGTTGTACTTAAAGATGATATCTGATCCAGCCATTATCAGAGTTGATGGGAACAACTACAAAATGCATAGCCAGATATTACACATAGATAGAGATCTTGGAACAAACATATCAAATTTGGATGTCTATATCAACTTTCTCCTCTCAGAGCATAGGAATCCCCTCAGCAGAGGAGAGAGAAGGAGTTGGGAAACAGAGTGTTTGGAGTACATCATGCGAACGAGATCTTCTGCAAGAATGCAGCAGAGCTCATATGAACTCCCAGAGACTGAAGCAGCAATCATAAGCGCTATATCTGTCCTCTCAGGACCTCTGCATATATACCATAACTTTCAGTAAAGTATTCTTACAAGACTTGTGAATGTGTAAATGATTGGGTCTCTGTTTTTTTCTACCTCTCTTGGTGTTCTTTTATTTTTCTGCTGGCTTGGCTTGTGCAATTTCAACATGATGGTTTTTGCTTTAGCTTATTACATTTTATTTTGTAAAAAATTAAGAAATTCAGATATATTTTTACTCAGTTTTATTCCATTTTTTTTTAAATTTTTGCTTGAGATTATAAATGTCCCTCTGGGCCAGGCATGGTGGCACATGCCTTTAATCCCAGAACTCGGGGGGCAGAGGTAGGTGGATTTCTGAATTCCAGGCCAGCCTGGTCTACAAACTGAGTTCCAATACAGCCAGGGATGTGCAGAGAAACCCTGTCTCAGGAAAAACCAAAATAAACGATAAATAAATTAATTAATTAATAAGTAAATAAATAAATAAACCTTCCTCAAATCTAATCTCCTTTATTTTGATTTTATTTTTATTACCTGTGTTCTTTGTTAAGGGCTTATATCTATATGGTGCATTCTAATTATTCTCAAACCCATTACCCTTGTCTATTTACTTTTTAAACCCTTTGAAACTTTTCACGTTCCCTACAACCACTTTTCTTTTCTTTCTTTTCTTTTCTTTTCTTTTCTTTTCTTTTCTTTTCTTTTCTTTCTTTTTTTTTTTTTATTTTTCAAGATAGGGTTTCTCTGTATAGCTCTGGCTGTCCTGGAACTCACTCTGTAGACCAGGCTGACCTTGAACTCAGAAATCTGCCTGCCTCTGCCTTCTGAGTGCTGCGATTAGAGGAATGCAACACCACACCTGGCTGTGACTGCAGGTTTGAATCTCGCCATTTAAACCTGTTCGATTCATGCATAGACCTTCTAATAAGTCACTTCTACAGAATTCATTAGTAAATAACACTTTAGCAAAGTTGAGCAAAGAGTACCCTGACACATCTTTGATACATGACTAACCAGTGACCATCTAATTCTTACCCAGGTCCAACTGAAAGCAACATCAACTGCTTTGGGTCACCATTGCAATGACTGTGCATGATCAGAAGATAACATTTTGAAGTCCTTCTCCTGCTTTATGGTTTTACAAAGGGTTCCACACCACCCCCTGCCTCTTCCACAATGCTCCCTGAGACTTGGAGGAGATGGTGTAAATATCTATTTTAGACCTCTACACTCAGCCATCACTTATTATCACCACTATGCAATTATGAATCTCTTCTGGTGTTTCTTACAGAGAGAACAATCTCTGATCAGAAGAGCATGTACTGACACATTTGACTGTGGCAAGACAGTAAATATTTAGAAGGCACTGGGACCATGCCAACTTACTTATACAACAACATCATGCTCCCAACCAGTGCATAAGACATTTTCATATGTAGTTTTGTGACTGAGTTTACTGTAAGAGGCATGAATTAATACCCATACAGTGGACATCAAATGCCATCAGAGAGCATGCAGTTATATCCATAATATTCACACTATTACTACACAGGTGGGCCCATCTTGCCTGTCAGTTTGGCGCAGTACAGTTCATAGTTGAGACCACGGAGATACTTCTCATATTTTGCTACAAGATTATCAATCTTAGACAGGAGGAAGGTGAGACACAGGTTGATTTGAACAGCAAGAGTTGCAGAATTATTTTCATTAATTCTCATAGTTGTCAGTAGGGAGACTGTCCCTGTCTAACAAGGGAGGCTTAAAAATGTACTCATTTGACTTTAATTGTCAGGTTTGAGGGATAGCCAGCAGGGGCACCTACTTTGAGAAGAAGGTGAGTGAGGAATTAGGGAAGGATTGTCGAAGAGGAGAGGGGGCAGTGAGCAGTTAAAGTAAATATGTAAAAATAAATTAATAAAATTAAATAAAATGTACTTTTTCTATCTAGGTAACATGTTCACAATGAAGTAATGGTAATCTGTTATGAAAATATATTTTAGGAGCAATAAATGTTTGAGAGAAATGTAGTTTCTGACAAACTTTCATTCTGGTAATCTAAGTATCAATGTATTCTTCGTGTGCACAGAAATCAGCTAGCAAAGCAATAAGAAGGCTATATCTCCACCAGTATCTTCCCCTATGGCTTTCCGATTTCATGGTATTTAACTCACCAGATCTTTTAGAAAAGTGAAGAACCTCTTTCTCAAGGTGTGTGTGTGTGTGTGTGTGTGTGTGTGTGTGTGTGTGTGCGCGCGCGCGCATGTGCGTCTGTGTGTGTGTGTGTGTGTGTGCGCACTCTATGTTTTTACCATAGTTGTTTTCTCAACTCTGAGTATACATTGTAGGCTATCACCAATATTAGGATGATTCTCCAATAGATACATAAATAATTAAAAAAAAAAAAAACCTTCCAGTGTAATATGTATACCAGCCCAGTCATTTAGAATTTCCTATCTGTTCTCTGTTTAAGAAAATTTATTTTCAGTATTAAATGGTGTTGAAATTCTGTTTTGATTGTAAGCACTTGCCTTACTGCTTTAGCTCACTTAGTGACAGGCTTTGGTAATTACAGCACCACAGGCTTTAGTAAGTCCACAGCAAGAATATGAGGGTGATCCACTTTTGAACCCCTTATGGTTATTTTTTTCTTTTAATTATTTCATTAGATATTTTCTTCATTTACATTTCAAATGCTATCCCGAATGACCCCTATACCCTCCCCAGACCCTGCTCCCATACCCATGCATTCCCACTTCTTGGCCCTGGCATTCCCCTCTGTGGGGCATATAAAGTTTGCAAGACCAAGTGGCTTCTCTTCCAATGATGGCTGAATATGCCATCTTCTGCTACATTTGCAGCTAGAGACATGAGCTCTGGGGGTACTGGTTAGTTCATATTGTTGTTCCACCTATAGGGTTGCAGCACACTACAACAGCTTGGGCACTTTCTCTAGCTACTCCATTGGTGGCCCTGTGTTCCATCCAATAGCTGACTGTGAGCATCCACTTCTGTGTTTGTCAGGCACTGACATAGCCTCACAAGAGGCCGCTATATCAGGGTCCCTTCAGCAGAATCATAATGGCATATGCAATAGTTTCTGGGTTTGGTGGCTGATGCCCTTATTGTTATTATCTCCACCTGATACTTAGAATAAGGCTGTACTATATATTGTATATGAATTATTAAGCATTACAAACTGTGTAGGATGATTACCACAACACTATTACTTCTGTTTCTATTTTGTGGATTAGTTTTAAGAGTATTGGTATTAGGTCTTCTCTGAAGCTCTGATAGATTTCTGCACCACACCCATCTGTTCCTGGGCTTTTTTTTTTGGGGGGGGGGAGACTTTTAGTGACTGCTTCTATTTCTTTAGGGGTTATGGGTCTGTTTAGATTGTTTATCTAATCTGACCCTTATTATACTTTGTGACTTGGTATCTATCTAGAAAAGTTTCCATCCAGATTTTTCAGGTTTTTTGAATATAGGTTTTATAGTAAGATCTGATGATTTGTTTGAATTTCCCAAATTTTGTTGTTATGTCTCCCTTTTCATTCCTGATTGTGCTTCTGGTTAGTCTGATTAAGGACTGATCTATCTTGTTGATTTTCTCTGAGAATCAGCTCCTAGTTTTGTTGATTTTTGTATAGTTCTTTTTGTTCCTACTTGGTTGATTTCAGCTCCAAGTTTGATTATATCCTGCTGTCTACTCCTCTTGATTATATTTGCTTCTTTTTGTTTTTAGAGCTTGCTTTCTTTCTTTCTTTCTTTCTTTCTTTCTTTCTTTCTTTCTTTCTTTCTTTCTTTCTTTCTTTCCTTCCTTCCTTTTTTCTTTTCTTTTCTTTTTTTCTTTTTTTTTTTTTGAGACAGTGTTTCTCTGTATAGCCCTGGCTGTCCTGGAACTCACTCTGTAGACCAGGATGGCCTTGAACTCAGAAATTCGTCTGTCTCTGCCTCCCAAGTGCTGGGATTAAAGGCATGGGAACCTTCAGGTGTGCTGTTAAGATGGTAGTATAAGCTGTCTTGAGTTTCTTTTTGGAGGCACTTAGAGCTGAGTTTTCCTCTTAGCACAGCTTTCATTGTGCCCCATAAATTTGGGTATCTTGGGCCGTCATTTTCTTTGAATTCTAAAAAGTCTTTAATTTCTTTTTTTCTCCCTTGATCAAGTTATCATTGAGTAGGGCATTGTTCAGCTTCCATGTGTATGTGGGATTTCTGTTGTTTTTGTTCCTATTGAGAACCAGCCTTTGTCTATGGTGACCTGATAGGGTGCATGGGATTACGTCAATCTTCTTGAATGTGTTGAGGCCCGTTTTGTGACTGATTAGCACAGTCAGTTTAGGAGAAGATTCCATGAGGTGCTGAGAAGAAGGTGCTTCGGTGACAAATTGGAAGACCTTGTTCCTTGATATGAGCAGAAAATATTTGGATTGGCATGTCCTCTCCTATGAGCCCAGGAAGTCCATTGAAGTGGCCCTTTCTTCCTCATGACCTAGAAATTTTTCTNTGGGAAGCCAAAAGGGCAACTGTAGTCTCATGTTTATTTCTTCTTTGTCTGNTAATAATTCACAAGTTTCAGACATTTTTTCTGTAGTTTTTAGGTAAGATGGTACTCAATCCCTGTAATTCTTATTAAATTTGAGTAAAAATCAAAGGCCTTTTAGATTGTTGACATTAATATTCCTTTTGTGACTCATTTAACTGTTAAATATTTTCCTTTGGCTTTTAATTTTTCATAGTTTCATATATTTGTACCGAGCTATAATTTTTATAGTGTCTTTCTCCTCTCTCTCTCTCTCTCTCTCTCTCTCTCTCTCTCTCTCTCTCTCTCTCTCTCTCTCTGTCTCTCTCTCAGTGTGTGAGTGTGTACATGTTCCTTTGTTTGGGTACAAAGCATATGTCCCATAGCACATGTATAGATGTAAGAGGACAACCTTTGAGTGTTTATCCCAGAATTTCCACCTGTGTTCTTTCATAATATTTTATTATTAGAATATTTTATGTGCCTATGAAAATTCATGATATAATCATTCCCTTATGCTCCTGCCCACTGAAACTTATGCCCAGTTCATCATCACTATGCTTTACAAGCTTTAAGTTGGTGTAATCAGTGAGCTTAAACTTACTTACTATCATCTAAAGTTTTTATGTTATTTGAATTCATTCCTACTGTCATACATCAATGGTTTCCACGACTTCCTGTTGAGAATGTTTCTTTTCAGAGTGTGAGAGGAAGAGGTTGTTGGAGAAGCCTTCAATGTTTCTCCTTCTTAATTATGAGACTGGACTCATCTATACCAAGGCAACAAAACTTCCTTGCCCATAAGAGCCTGCAGCAGAATGGGTCATTGAAATTCCCATGGTTTCCTGATTATATCTTTTAAAAATATTTTATAACAGACCTTTGTAAGGAGGAAAAAACCCTTCAAAATACTGGATGTAAAACATCCAGTAAATGGAAGTGTGTGTGTGGGGGGGGGGGGTGTACAAAGGCAAAGATTCAAGCTTGTGATCAGTTTGCTTTCTCCAACTTTTGTAGTCTGTGATTCCATATACATGGAACAGTCCTGCCAATAATCAATATGAGTCTTCCCACATCAACTAATATAGCTAAAATAATCCTACATATGCATGCCCAAAGGCTTGTCATCTGCATGGTTCTGGATTCTGTCACATTGATCATTAACACTAACTATCGCAGCTTATTTCATCCATTAATTCTGACATGTTGAAACATTCTTGCTTCTTTGGAATGAAACCAACTGGGTTATACCATACTTTTTTATTTTTTTAATTTTTTAATGATCTGTTGTTGTTGAATTTAGTTAGGAAATATTCTATACCAGAAAATCTTCTGGAGTTTGTCAAATGCATTGGATCTGTTTATCTTGGTGTTGCTTTAAAAATTTTTTTTTTTTAGAATTTCACACATGAATGCAGCATCTACGTCATTCCTGCCCTTTTAACATCCCTTGTACTTATCCTCCCCATCCAAAATTTGTAACCTTTCCTCTTTTTAATGAACATATTACTGAGGCCAATTAGCACTGATGCTATGAACATGTATCAAACACTATCCACTTGAATGTGAATGACTGCTGCTGGAGCTCTTTTTTGGAGTACATTCATTCTCCATCAAGATCCACTCACTACCTGTAGAATTTCAAAGAGAGATTGGACCCCATGTCTGAAATTCATGTGAGCAAATCAACTTGTGGTACAATTGTGGAGGTTCTTTTCAAGTATTCATATTGTTGAGAGTTGTTTGTTTGTTTGTTTGTGGCTGGGCATTTCTGTCACATACAGAGGGAAGATACGTTTTGGTCCTCTGGCTCTGAAAATCATTCTTTCCTCTTTCCTTATTTTTATTTGAGTCTTACAATTATGTAGTGGTTATATTAAAAGTGTTTCAGTTAAGGTTATGCACCTGATGGATAGTTCTCTGCATTCTGACACGTATTGGAACTCTTTAATAGTCTCACCATCTGTTGGGGCAATATTATTTGCATTAAATAATTATTAGTGCAATATTAGAAAACAAAGGCAGATGAAATTAAAAAAAGAAAAGATCCCGTCTTTTCATTAATTTTACATTTGAGTATTTTCTTGTGTTCATAAAGAACATTCTACATAATGTTGTAGCCCAGTTGGAAATCTTCAAAACAATAAAAGCTCATATTAAAAACAATGATGCAGGAACACAGAAATATATGATAAAATTTGAAAAGTGAATGTTAAAGGATGACAAATTGGAAGGACTCATTATTTTTATATGATTGAAAATATTTGGATTGGCATGTCCTCTCCTAGAATTCTAGAACATCCAATGATATTGTCCTTTCATTCCCATGAACCAGAGTTCTCTAGGAATTTCAATGGTCAAATGTAGTCTCATCCTTATTTTCTCTGTGTCTTATAATGCTTCACAAGCTTCAGTCATCTTTCTATTGTTAATTTAGAACAGTCCCCTTGTTAATCTCAACTGAAAATACAAAAGAATTTTAAAATGTGAGATTAGTATTCCTTCTGTGGCACATTAAAGTAACTAGATATTTTCATTTGGCTTATAATTTATCATTCTTTTAAATACTCTTGCAGAACCATAATATTTAATGAGTCTGTTTATCTGTATGTATATGTATGTATGTATGTATGTATGTGGCATGTTTGTATGTTTATGTGTGTGTGCATGCATGTGTGTGTTTGTATGTGTATGCATGTGTGTATATAGAGTGTGTTTTAATGTGTGTGTATGTGTTGCATATAAGTGTCTATGTGTATACCTGTACATATATATATATATATATATATATATATATATATATATATATACACACTCACAGTCTCAAATACTTTTACATTTCCACAGTTTTGTCTAATGCAGAATGAAATGCAGACTGGACTCTTTCATTTAATAATATACATGTAATACTCTGTATTCTCAAAGCATGAACACTATATTTAGTGTACCACTGAATAATAGTCAATTGCTAATAGTAACCACAGTTTACTAAACCATTTACATTTTGAAAGATATCCACAGTGCTTTTAAGTTTTTACAGTTGTGAGCTAAGATATTACAAAGATCCATACAGAAGATTTAGTGAGGAGATGGTATTAAAATTCCTTGAGTGTCATCTAGAGGAGTGCTTTCTGGATCATATATTAAGACTACATTGGCATGTTTTCTTAGAGATTTCCAAATGTATACACAAATGACTTTATGTTTTGCAATATCTTCATAAATTAACCGTCCTATTGTATTATAATCTTCACAACATTTACAAGGGTAATATCTGGAGTTCATGCATCCAAGCATGTATACTGCTCTATTTCATTCTTTTAATTTTCAGTTCCCAATGTGATTTTCTGAGTAATATCCTCTGAACTTTAGGTGTGAAGCTGGGCTCCATTTTAGTTGTACATTTTAGCTGATTGTATTTTTCATAGTGGACTACATTCCAAGAGAGGTGTCCTTAAAGAGTGGGAAGAGTAATCTTATTTGTAGGTAAAAAAATTTAAAGTTTATAGATTGTTATTAAGGAATACGCTGTCTTGTCCTTGAATGCTTTTTTATGTGGTTGTGTGTTTGTGTGTGTGCATGTATTTTGGGAAATTATTTTGTGATTCTGTGTATGTGTATGTGTGTGTGAGAGAGAGTGTGTGTGAGTGTGTGTGTGTGTGTGTGTGTGTGTGTGTGTGTGTTTACTTGTATGTCGTGGTATAAAAGTCTAAGTAACTTTTGGTATCTTGTGCTTTCTTACCCAAAGGTTGAGATCAATAAAGATGTGAACCTGGATGTTTCATTTAATCAGGTAGAATAACTCTTTAAAACCTTTAAAGTGTCAAGTTCTACTTTTAAAATTCTTTGTAAAAACATGCATTTTTAAGTAGAACAAAATATTTAAAGGATAGGACACAACACACCCACTAAGAGGAAAGGAGCAAGTACAAAGACAGGCTTCTGTAAACTGAGTGTTACAACATTAATATAGTTAAAATAATCCCACATAGGCATTCCAAAATGTATTAGTCAGGGTTCTCTAGAGTCACAGACCTTATGGGTAGTCTCTATGTAGTAAAGGAATTTATTGATTACTTACAGTCTGCAGTCCAATTCCCAACACTGGTTGGTAGCATCTGTGAATAGAAGTCCAAGGATCTAGCAGTTGCTCAGTCCCCCACAGCAAGCAGGCGAAGGGAAGAGAGAGCAACTCCCTTCTTCCAGTGTCCTTATATGGTCTCCAGCAGAAGGTGTAACCCAGATTAAAGGTGTGTGCCTCCACACCTTTAATCACAGATGACCTTGAACTCGGATATCTCCCTGTCTTAATCTTCTGGAATCCACAGCCACTATGCCTCAAGATCTCCATACCAAGATCCAGATCAGAAACTTCTATCCCCCAGCCTCCAGATTAGGGTCACTGGTGAGCCTTCCAATTCTGGATTGTAGTTCATTCCAAATATAGTTAAGTTGACAACCAGGAATAGCCACCACATAGGCACTCGAAAAGTTGCCAGAGTGTTAAGTAGACAATTAACACTGACTATCTAAACATTACATCTATTAGTTCTGATATATTAAAGTGCTCTTGCTTCTTTGGAATGAAACCTACTGAACCATACTGTATAATTTTAAAATGTGTTCTTTTTTTTTTTCTTTTTTAATCCTTTTTCTCTTTTTAAAAATTAATTTCATTTTAATTTATTTTTTACATTGCATATTCCATTCCCTGTCCCCCATCCACCCTCCATCTGTTCCACATCCCACACACCTCCTCCCTAACCCACCTCATCTCCACTTAGATGCTCCCACCCTCCACTCCACCTGACCTTTAAACACCCTGGGGCCTCCAGTTTCCTAAGGGTTAGGTGCATCATCTCTGAATGAACACAGACCAGAAGCCCTCCACTGTATCAGGTGGTGTATGCTGTCTGTTTGGTCGGTCAGTGTTTGGGGGATCTCAGGGTGTCCAGTGTTTGGGAGATCTCAGGGGTCCAGATTAATTGAGACTGCTGGTCCTCCTACAGTATAAGCCTTCTCCTCAGCTTCTTTCAGGCTTTCCTAATTCAATAACAAGGATCAGCTGCTTCTGTCCTATGGTTGGGTGCAAATATCTGCATCTGACTGTCAGCTGCTTGATGGGTCTTTTGGAGGGCAGCCATGATAGATCCCTTTGTGTGAGCTCTTCATTGCGGCAGTAATGGTATCAGGCCTTGGGACCACCCCATGAACTGGTTCCCTCTTTAGGTCTGTCACGGGACCTTCTTTTCCTCAGGCTCCTCTCCATTTCCATCCCTAAAATTCCTTCTGGCAGAAACAATTATGGCTCAGAGATGTGACTGTGGGATGTCAACCCCATCCCTCACTTGATGTCCTGTGTTTTTATAACTTCCCTCTCCCTACTGTTGGGCATTTCATCTTAGGTCCCTCCATCTGAGTCCGAAGTGTCTCTTACCTCCCAGGACTCTGGTACAATTTGGTGGGTCCCCCTCCCTGCCCAAAACCTAATATTTCCTGTAGTTGCTTGTTTACTGCAACTTGTTTACTCTTTCTGCTGGTCCTCAGGGCTTCAGTTCTTTTCACTCACCCAATACCAGATCAGGTTTCCCACTCCCTCTCACTCCCCTGTCCCACCCTGTCCACTTTCCCTCCTAGGTCCTTCCCTCCCTCCCGACTTGTACAAAGGTAGACTTCGGCATAGCTTGCCTTCTCCATTTTATGCTGTTTAGGAATGCATGTCCATGGATAATCCTGCCTGTAATCAAAATGAGTCTTCCAACATTAATGTAGTTAAAATAATCCCACACAGGCATGCCAAAAGTTGCCAGAAGGTTAAGTAGAAAATTAACACTGACTATTCCAGCTTTATTATATTTAGTTCTGACATGTTCAAATGCTTCTTTAGAATGAATCATACTGATCATGCTGTGCAATTTTTAAAATGTGTTCTTGATTGGTTTTCAAGTATTTTGTTCAGGAAAGTCCTTCTATTTTTCAGTGCACTGGGCTGATATTTTTGTTGTTGTTGTTGTTGTTGTTGTTGTTGTTTTAGAATATTTTGATAGCTACCTACATGAACACTGTATCTACATCATTCCTTCCCCTTCAGATTACCTGGTGTCCATGCTCTCCCTCACGTATTTATAACCTCTCCATTCATTAATGAGTATACAACTTACTGAGTTAATTTAGCTTTGATTCTATGAACATGTATCCAGGGCTGACCACATGAATATGTATAATCTCAGCAGAATCTCTACATTAGAGGACTCTGATTCTGCCTTAGCAACCGGTGACCACCTTTTAGATTTTCATCTAGTGCACTACTGACTGCTCTCTTAGTCATGTCAGAGGTAGGGACTAAAAAGGACTAGAAGAACAGAACTAGTCTGAAAGTTCTGAGCCCATAGAAAGGTGAATCTATTTCCTTTAAATTGTTTTTACATTTGTTCTGGTGAGAATAAAATGTGACAGATAACCTTTTATTAGAAATCAAAAAGAATTAAACAGAAAAACCAATTATCCAACAATCACACACAATTCCATTAATGTAGAATTTTAGCAAAATAAACAAAGGAATTTAGTTTTATCAACAGAAAAATATATACTAGAACATATGAAGCTATATTTTCATGTGAGAAAACTGATGTAGCTCATGTTTTGAGAGAAGACAGGAAAGTTATTAGAGTTTAATAAAAGTTGTGCTAATGATAAGCCTGTTTTTATTTCTCTAGACTGTTGTGAGGCTGAGTGGTATTTGTATAAAAGGCAAAAGAACTGTACATTCTGAACAAAATGTGAGCCATGTTTTAGAATGAGAAGTATCTTCTATGTAATATATTTTTTCTGATAAAATATACCTTGTTTCATATTTATTTGAAGAAAACTACTGTTAAGAGATTTAAAATCTTAGTCAGGTGTGGAGGCGCACACCTTTAATCCCACCACTCAGAAGGCAGAGGCAGGCAAATATCTGAGTTTGAGGCCAGCCTGGTCTACAAAGTGAGTTTTAGGACAGCCAGAGCTATACAGAGAAACCCTGTCTCAAAAAAAAAAAAAAAAAGATTTAAAATCTTTAATTTTTATTTTCCCAATTTATTTCCTATTATAGCATAGCACATGAATATCTATGTTAATTTAAATATACCCATGAAGTTACAATTTAAGGTAGACAATTAAATCAGATTACACATTCTTCTCTTGTACACTCAAACTTGTTGGAAAATACTCATGTCAGAAAAATACAAAACCTCAATCAGCTTACAAAGTCAAAACGTCTTGGCCAATATTTGTTTACAAATGAGGCACAAGATACAGAAAATATCAAATTCAAATAACATGTCTTCAACATCAAAAGCTCTAAGAGAAGCAGTACTATACTATGAGCCGTATATCTGCTTTGTGGACTTTCTATGATAAAAATATCAAGGAGAGCCATTCTCTGAGAACTTCACACTTTCAATGCTAACATTTGAGTGCTTCAACAGGTATGCCCAGTGAAGTTTTAGGGAGAGTATTATTCTATCAGGATACCAGAAGAGGATGTTGTTGGCAGAGGAGCAGCAATAAATACCCAAGGAGCTAAGGGGGGTCTGCAACCGGTTAGGAGGAACAACAATATGAACTAACCAGCACCCCCAGAGCTGTGTCTCTCGTTGCATATGTAGCAGAAGATGGCCTAGTCGGCCATCAATGGATGGAGAGGCCCTTGGTATTGGGATGATCATATGCCCAAGTACAGGGGGATGGCAAGGCAAGGAAGCATGAGTGGGTGGGTTGGGGAGCATAGCTGGGGAAGTATATAGGGGGAATTGGGAATAGCATTTGAAAGGTAAATGAAGAAAATATGTAATAAAAAATAAAAAGAAGTCTAAATATGAAGGCTGTTCTATTTACAAAGGCTTGTCTCCAAGAACAAATGCATTCACAGCCACATATATGAGGTTTGTAAAAGTTTAAATGATTGACTGAATGTGAACAACCAGCTCAGTTTATATGGAGAAATGCACTTAGATTTGCAAGAAGAGGGACTCTAAGTGACTGAGCTTGTCACAATTCAGTCAGAGATGATGGAGGGTCTCCTAAGACAAAGGCTGTCTATCTCTAGGGAGGCATTGGCACTGGAGAGCTTCTGGACCGGGGGCAGGATTATCTTCAGTGATTTTGCCATAGGTGATTTGCCTTTGCTCCAGGGATCACTTCATCATGTGAAGTGATACAGATATATGCACATGTGTGCATCCATGGTTAAACAGAGAGAGCTTCTAAACAACAAACAAAAAAGACATGAAGCTGGAGAGTGACTGTTTGGGAAGAGGAATTATAATTTAGGGGTATATAGGGAATTAAGAGAATGTAAGTTTTGAGTGAGATCAAAATGTATCCTATATATATATATGAAATTCTAAACCAGAAATTAAAAGGGAAATAACAATGTTACTCAATATATTTATAATTACAAAGCTTCAATGCTTAAAGAGTAAAACATTTCCATTCATGTTTGATCAGACTGTAGTGAGAAAGACTGAGTGGGCCAAGATGAATTTACTAGAAAGGTTGCCTTAAAATAACATGTGCATTTAAAGAAAGGAATGTTAGCTCATTCATTCTCAAGAGATGCTAATTATAGCTGCCTAATCAGTGCACAGCTGGGTCAGCACCATTTTTTTTTTTTCTGCCTCTGGCTAATTTTAGTATTTAACTAGAGGGAGGAGAGACAAGTTTATTTTATTTATTTGCACATTACGTTCTCCTTTTATCTGGTTGGTTAACAAGATAGGATGTAGGACTTGAAAGAAAGCTTAGTAAGAGGCACAACAGGTATGTTACCAGTAGTCACCTAGTTAGCCATATTTGGAAATCAACTCATTTGTCATTAAGTTTAAGTATTCCTCCATATAAGAGAGGACTTGTATTGCAAAAGTGTCATGTGAGGGCATCGATTTCAGTCCTACACACCTACTGAAATGTCCACTGACAAATTTTCTATCCCCTTGATGCTTTTGAGCACCACTTTTGCTTGGGCAGTCAAGAATTTAGGCAGGTTTGACTTATGTTTATTAGCATCAGCCAGGCCTTGATGCAAGGGAGAGAACATCCCCTCAAAGGCCTGAATGACAATATGCTCAAGTTGAGAGTCATTCTCTACCTTATCCTTTCTGTAGTGATCAGCAGATATGGTGGGTTCTTTTCCAGGGTGTGACAGAAGCTGAGGTAGATGGAATTGTTTATAACAGGTTTAGTGTAAGAACATAAGACATAGCCAAGGATTTGTTTCATTTTAATGTTTAGTTCTCTGCTCATAGACCCCCACAATAATGTATGGCAATTTTCTTTTCTTTTTTTTGAAATATAATAATTTTTTATTATTATTTTCTTTATTTACATTTCAAATGTTATCCCGAAAGTTCCCTAT
>NC_034607.1:8474434-8487520 GCF_900095145.1 Mus pahari | reverse complement strand
CACAAATAATATAAAATACCTTGGTGTGACTCTAACTAAGGAAGTGAAAGATCTGTATGATAAGAACTTCAAATCCCTAAAGAAAGAAATTGAAGAAGTTCTCACAAGATGGAAAGATCTCCCATGCTCATGGATTGGCAGGACTAACATAATCAAAATGGCCGTCCTGATCAAAAGTATGGCAATTTTCTAATTTATGGCTATGCCTCTCTTTTGTTTTACGTATCAGGAACAAGAACTGTTATGATGTGTTTCCACAAATAGATGTGAGAATGTTAGGAATATCTGGTAGAAAGAATGCACATGCTAGAAATTTTAGCTAAGCCCAGGTTTCTGTACAACTATACAATTAATCTCAAAGTAAATAGACAGAAAATGTAGTTCAAAGCTCAAAAATGAGTTTTCTGAGAGAAGGTAATAGTAATTTTCTACTTATATACTTTCTTGTTTGGTATATGAAAATTCTTATGAAGAGATAGGTTTTCAATTGAGTTTCAGTGGAACTTTTATTAGGAGGGCAGAAATTTTGAAAAATATTCATAATAATATATAACATATAATGAAATAAGAATTTGAGAGAAGATTGGAAGTACCCCAAGCATCACTGCAAGGATCAAACATGTGATGGAGACATGGCAAAGATCGAAAAAGAGAGCATGGAGTGAGCCTGGGGAAGAGGTGGACTTGGACATGTGGAGAAAGGTGATAGAAAGACTGACATCTACATGCTACCATTGCTCAGAAGGGTCAGCAGGATAGATCTGCAAGATGGTGTACAACAGACTGGAGCTCATGCAGACATACATTCACCACCAGAACCTGCACTCTGCTGTGAAGTCCCTGTAGATTTGGACAAAAGTTCACTTTTTGTATTGGACCACCTCAAAAGACTCTCATCTTCCAAAATGCCACTGGAGTCTATTTTGTTGCCAGTGATCTGTGTTACTTTCCCAGACCTCAATGAAGCCTGAGATTCATGTGAATGTTTGCCCTCTGTGTAGCTGCTTTATGTCTCAGTCGTTGCTGTCTCAAGGAAACATGCTGATGTTAATTATATGTGTAACGACCTGTGACTATGTTGAGTTTCATGGTCTGTGCAACTGCTGAGAGACAAGCTTGAGCTAGTGGTCCTGATATGGCCAAATGCTAGCTATAATGTTGATGTCTCCAGCCTGTGTGTTACCATCAAAGCCCATATGGATTTTCATGCTCAGGGTTGCTGCCTATAACTCTGTTAATGTCTGCGGGAGATGTAGCCACACCAATTACTAGCCAAGAACTCTGAGGTACAAGCAGGGGATTGACAAATAAGAGCTGACTCCACTCTGCTCAGGCCACCTCACAATCTCTTTATTACTTTCTGAATTAGATGGCACAGAGAAAGACATGGTGGCTATACACTATATATATATATATATTCTGTGGATATGATATAATATGTGTACCAAAATGGACCTTTTTTTCTGTTTTGGGGGTTAGATAACTTTGGCTGTTGCTCCTCATATACAAATGTATTTGATATAAGGTCTTTTGTACATTCTTCTCCCACTATTTCACATTTCACAGTGGTATAATTGAAGTGGAATATAGGCTTTATATCTGAACTCAACTTTTAATGCTCTATGCACTGAAACATATCTCAAGCCTTTAATGTGCATCTTTGCTCTCTGTTACATGTCATATATTTGTAGTATGCCTCCCTATTCAAGTGTCTATTTTCTACATGTCACTAATTCATATTATAGCTTCCAGTGGTGAAGAAGACAACCTTATTCTATAACTCTCTATTCCTATTATGTTCTCTAAGATCCCAATGAGAATGCATACAGTAAAGATAACTATATTTTTCTTTAGTGTATCACATCAAAAAGTTATCAGGTTTATTTTACATACTTATCTACGTAACACTCACCCGTCCTTCAGTGAGCATGGTTGGCATGCCAGCAGTAGAATTATGAGAAATAGCATCACTGGTAAGGAAACCATGAGTGAAAATAAACAGAGAAAAGCTCTTGGTTGAATCATGTAGTGCATGGGCCACTGAGGTAAGCTACACATTGAGAGAATATAAGTCAAAGCAACTCTCACTGACAAATGCATTACAAAATAAGGGAAGAGTTGCAGTATGGGAGTTCTGTAGTTTTAGTGTGTCAACCATGTCTCCAATTGGTGGGATACATCACCAAAAGACTTAACTGATGTGTACAGATATCATTTTGGTATAGTAGGTTACAGCATTCTCATTGGGTTTTGTACCTTGATTTGTACTCATTAATTTGTACCTACAATGATTAGAGGTTCATAGCTTCTTTCTACATAGGTCTATTCCTCTGTCTTGAAAGCAAATGTAGGGGGAAAAAAGATCCTGTTGCATTTTTTTTCCTGTGTAGCATAGCTTATTTTACTATTCCCTGTTTATAGTTTTGATCGGTACTGGACATGTCTTAGGGTGCCAGGATTGTAATTTTACAGATATCGTTCAAACACATTAGATGTGGCATTTTATGAAGAACAATTGCAAGTTATGTATAATCATTTTCCTTGTTTTCCTTCAATAAGGAAATAACAAAGAATTAATGAAATGTAGAGTATTTGAAGTCATTCAAATCATTTGTTAGATATCTCATAATTTGATATTTCATATTGCTCTTCTGATAATGGCTGACTGATAATGGAGAACCATGATCAGCAAAGATCTAGAACATTTTACATTTTTAAATACAATTTGCCCTTCTATTTCTTCTTTTCAAGCAGTCTCATAGACACTGCAATGTTCTCTTTCAAGTTCATTGCCTGTTTTTAATAATAATTTTAACTAAAATTTGAGTCAAAAATGTTCCTACATAGATTTGTAATATTTTTTGTCTGCCTTCCCTCATGGATACCATCATTTTCCAGAATCTAGAAAACATTCCTGGCCACCCTGGATTTTCACACTCAGTGCCCATATCTTCCAGATTGACACTCTATTTGTATTCAGTGAAGAGTAAAGTACATAGGAATTTTTCATTCACTATAACACTTACTTTACGTCAAAATTTGAACTCACTTGTCATCATGGGCAGATGAGGAAATGCATTCAAAATGTGTTTTCTTGTGTTCACAGTGGTTACTTATTCTGTATTACCTATGATCTGACCTGTTTCCTTTTTGAAATTGTTGAGCAGTCCTTCAATTTTCCCAGTGCATATTTCAAAGACTGAGTCTCTAATATGTCACTAGTCTCTATTTTTAACCTTGCAAATAGTCTTATCTTGCTATTGAACTTCCTTTCAAGATCCGCAGCATTAGCTCGAATTGCTTGTTCCATATTTTCTGTTTAGACCAGCTCCTTTTGCAGAATCTGGTGCTTCTGAGGTTCCTTGTGTCTTCTCCTTCGATTGTGTAGATGGCGGGTGTTTAGTTTTGAGGCTAGAAGTGAATGCATTGCATTGGCCGCTGTTCTTGGAATGTACATTAATTACACTGTTTCTCTTGGGATCTGCTTCATGCACATCAGAATATTTAAGAGATTGACATGGGATGGGAACATTGAGTGCTTTCCCATCATCTTCTTGGTCTTTTCACCAGTGAATTTTCTATGCCCTCTTTAAAACAAGATTTCTGGAGAGGAGATAGGTCTTCCTCTTGACACCATTGTCCATCCCATTTGGTAACAGTTTTTTGTTTTTTCCCATTACAAAGGTATTGCCTAGTACCTGTGTATTTTAGCTAGTCTTTCTACTTCCTGATTTTTTTATTAGATAATTTCTTCATTTACATTTCAAACACTATCCCTAAAGTCCCCTATAACCTCCCCCTGCCCTTCTCCACAATCCACCAACTCCTACTACTTGGCCCTGGCATTCCCCTCTTCTGGGGCATATGTTCTTCGCAAGACCAAGTGCCTCTCCTCCCATTGATGGCCAGCTAGGCTCTCCTTTGCTACATATGCAACTAAAGACACAGCTCTGGGGGAAACTGGTTAGTTTATTGTTGATCCTCCTATAGGGTTGCAGGCCCCTTTAGCTCCTTGGGTACTTTTTCTAGCTTCATCATTAGGTGTCCTGTGTTCCATCCAAAAGATGACTGTGCACATCCACTTCTGTATTTGTCAGGCAGTGGCATAGCCTCACAAGAGATAGCTATATCAGGGTCATGTAAGCAAAATCTTGCTGGCATATACAGTAGGGTCTGGGTTTGGTGGTTGTATATGGGATGGTTCCCTGGGTGAGACAGTCTCTGGATGGTCCTTCCTTTCTTATCAGGTCCAAACTTTGTCTCTGTAACTCCTTTCTTGAGTATTTTGTTCCCCATTCTATGAAGGAATAAAGTATCCATACTTTGGAGTTCCTTCCTCTTGAGTTTCTTGTGTTTTGCAAATTGTATCTTGAGTAGTCTCAGTTTCTTGGTTAATGTCCACTTATCAGTGAGTGCATATCATGTGTGTTCTTTTATGATTGGGTTACCTCACTCAGGATGATATGCTCCTGATCCATCCATTTTCCTAAGAATTTCGTAAATTCATTGTTTTTTTAATAGCTGTGTAGTACTCCATTGTATAAATGCACCATATTTTCTTTATCCATTCCTCTGTTGAGGGGCATCTGGGCCCTTTCCAGCTTCTGGCTATTATAAATAAGGCTGCTATGAATATAGTGGATCATGTGTCCTTATTACCAGTTGGAACATCTAATGGGTATATTCCCAGGAGAGGTATTGCTGGATTTTCCAGTAGTACTATGTCCAATTATCTGAGGAACCACCAGAATGATTTACAGGGTAGTTGTATAAGCTTGCAATCCCACCAAAAATTGAGAATTGTTCCTTTTCCTCCACATCCTCTGCAGCATCTGCTATCAACTTAATTTTTGATCTTGGTCTTTCTTACTGGTTTAAGGTGGAATCTCAGGGTTGTTTTGATTTGCATTTCCATGATGATTAAGGATGTTGAACATTTTTTCAGGTGCTTCTCAGTCATTCAGTATTCCTCAGTTGAGAACGTTGTTAAGCTCTCTACCCTTGTTGTTAAGTGGGCTTTTAAATACATCTTCTTGAATTATATATATATATATATATATATATATATATATATATATATATATACAGTGTCTTTTGCCTTACAGAACCTTTACAATTTTATGAGGTTCCATTTGTCAATTATTGATCTTACAGCACAATCCATTCCTGTTCTGTTCAGGAATTGTCCTCCTGTGGCCATAACTTCTAGGTTTTTTCACACTTTCTCCTCTATAAGTTTCAGTCAGTGTCTCTGGTTTTATGTGTAGACACTTGATGCACTTAGACTTGAGCTAAGTACAAGGAGATAAGAATGGATCAATTCCCATTCTTCTACATGATAACTTCCAGTTGTTCCAGCACCATTTGTTGAAAATGCTTTTTTCCACTGGTTGGTTTTGGCTCCCTTGTCAAAGATCAAGTGACCATAGGTGTGTGGGTTCATTTCTGGGTCTTCAGTTCTATTCCATTTATCTACCTGTCTGTCTCTGTACTAGTACTGTGCCATTTTTATCACAATTGCTCTGTAGTACATCTTGAGGTCTGGCATGGTGATTCTACCAGAGGGTCTTTTATTGTTGAGACTAGTTTTTGCTCTCCTAGGT
The DNA here is from genome assembly GCF_900095145.1 of Mus pahari. Classification (NCBI taxonomy): domain Eukaryota; kingdom Metazoa; phylum Chordata; class Mammalia; order Rodentia; family Muridae; genus Mus; species Mus pahari. The sequence goes on along the minus strand of NC_034607.1, from coordinate 8,481,917 downwards.
TTTTTGTTATTCCAGATGAATTTGCAGATTTCCCTTTCTTAATCAGTGAAGTATTGAGTTGGAATTTTGATGGGGATTTCATTGAATCTGTAGATAGCTTTAGGCAAGATAGTCATTTTGACTATGTTAATCTTGCCAATTCATGAGCATGGGAGATCGTTCTATCTTCTGAGATCTTCTTTGATTTTTTTTCTTCAGAGAATTATAGTTCTTATCATAGAGATCTTTGACTTCCTTAGAGTCACACCAATTTATTTTATATTATTTGTGACTATTGTGGAGGATGTTGTTTCTCTAATTTGTTTTTCAGCCTGTTTATTCTTTGTGTAGAGAAAGGTCACTGATTTGTTTGAGTTAATTTATATCTGCCTACTGCACTGAAGCTGTTTATCAGGTTTAGGAGTTCTCTGGTGGAATTTTTAGGGTCACTTATATATACTATCATATCATCTTCAAATAGTGATGTTTTGACTTCTTCCTTTCCAATTTGTATCCCCATGATCTCCTTTTGTTGTCGAATTGCTCTGGCTAGGACTTCAAGTACTNTATTGAATAGGCAGGGAAAAAGTGGGCAGCCTTGTCTAGTCCCTGATTTTCATGGGATTGCTTCAAGTTTCTCTCCATTTACTTTGATGTTGGTTCCTGGTTTATAGTATATTGCTTTTAATTATGTTTAGGTATGGGCCTTGAATTCCTGATCTTTCCAAGACTTTTATCATGAATGGGTGTTGGATTTTGTCAAATGCTTTCTCAGCATCTAAGAAAATGATCATGTTATTTTTGTCTTTGAGTTTGTTTATATAGTGGATTATGTTGATGGATTTCCATATATTAAGCCATCTCTTCTGCATCCCTGGAATGAAGCCTGGTGATGATGTGTGGGGAATTGCAAGCTGGTCCACTCTAGGGACTTTCCACATCCTATACCTCTTCCACACCCCCCTTTTCCATGTGGATGTCCCCATCCCCACCCTACCTGACCTCTAAACACCCTGGGGCATCCAATCTCTTGAGGAATAGGTGTATTATCTCTGAATGAACACATTCTTGGAAGTCCTCTACAGTATGTGTGTTGGGAGCCTCATATCAGGTAGTGTATGGTGTCTGTTTGGTGGCCCAATATTTGAGATATATCTGGGGTACAGATTAATTGTGACTGCTGGTCGTCCTGCAGGACTGCCCTTCTCATCAGCTGCTTTCAGCTTCACTAATTCAACAACAGGTGTCAGCTGCTTCTGTCTATTGGTTGGGTGCAATTATCTGTTGGGTCTTTAGGAGGGCAGTCATGATAGGTCCCTTTTTGTAAGTGCTCCATAGTCTCAGTAATGTTGTCATGACTTGGGACCTCCCCTTGAGTTTAACCCCACTTTGATCCCATCTCTGGACCTTCTTTTATTCAGGTTCCTCTCTATTTCCATCCCTGTAATTATTTCAGACAGGGACAATTATGGGTCAGAGTGGTGACTGTGGGATGGCATCCCCATCCCTCACTTGTTGTCCTATCTTTGTGCTGCCTGTGGGCACTATAAGTTCCTTTTCCCAACTGTTGGACATTTCATCTAAGGTCCCTCCCTTTGAGTCCTGAAAGTCTCTCACCTCCCAAGTCTCTGGTGCATTATGGAGAGTCCCCTCAACCTCCTTAAAAAAAATTTACAGACTAAAACAGCAATTCAGTAGAGGGAGTTGAAGCTTATAAAAATTTTGTAAATATAATTTAAATATCAGAAAAATATAGAAAATATATGAAGTGTTCTCAATGATGTAAGAAATATATTTATATAATTGGGTTATTTCAAATATATATTTTAGAGTTCTTGTTGGATTTAAAAGAAAATTGTCAAACATCAAAAATCCAAGTACTTCTTTGTTTGATAGGTTGTTGTAGTATATGATCTTGCTTTAGCTTCTTATGTTTATTTATGGTTGAGGATTCAACATCAGAACTCAAAAAAATTACATTCCATTTCTTTTCATTGATGTTCTTACCTCATTTTTTTTTTCCTTCCAGAGTTTGATTCAATATCCCATGTAACATTCAACTGTCAGTATTTAGTCTCTAGTTTCTTGCTGTTGTTCCTCAGATTTCTTTGGTTTCCACGTGTTTGGTTTTCACAGAACCCACTTCCTTAAATAGAATTTTAAAGAAAAACACTTCGATGATGAATGATTTTTTTTTTTGGCTTATAATTAGACCTACCCTACCCCAGTCTCAGAAGTATCTGCAATCATAGGCTATTTATAGAAGGTTAATTTGATGTAGCTTTCTATAATATATCCTATATTGCTTCAAGTTATTTTTAAAATAATTAACACACTGTAGAAACAGACATATAATTACCTAATGCAAGTGTATGGAAGTGCAACAATATAAACAAGTCAGTGCAAAATAACTGGTAGAAAAGTTAAGAATACTATCTTTTAAAATCTAACAAGGTGTAAGGGATATACAGAGCCAGATGTTTCAAGCCACTGCCTGTAAAACAATATATACATGTAGTCAATATATAACTATACAAAATATATAAAGTAATTTTGGGGCCAGATTTTACAACACATCTATTGTATTATAGATACAAGATAGGGCCAGCATTCCATTATTCATTTAATAGATATGTGAAGGGATTTCAGTATCTACTGCTAATCTCAACTTCTCAAGTGTTACACCTTCTGTTAGCTATGCTACACCTTTGCACATAGGCTTTGCATATAGAGTGTTGCTATTTCAGCTGATAAATTCACCTTACCCAGTTTACTTAGCAAGATAGTTCTGACTTTTTCACCATCCATGTAGCTGTGGGTTGGGGCATAAGCAGAGTTTAAAATTCCAGTTTACTTTGATTCTGTTAGCATCTGTCTTTTTTTGCCATTCCAGTTTTAGCAAATTGAAAATCGTATTCAGTTGACAAGGCAAAAGAAAACAAAGATTTTATCAACGTCTAAGAATCACTAAGATATCAACACTATCCATATTATTCAGAGACCCAAGTGTCTTTTATGACACAAGGAAAGCTCACAGTTACGTACCTTTGAAAAACTATAATCGTCATATATTTCTTTAATAAAATACCATTTCCAGAACATTCCCTTTCAGAAAGAGGACAGCATAGCATGAAGGAATCACATCAAAAAGTGAGCAAACCTGGATAGAAAATAGTAAGTTTTGTAGGTTCATGATTATCACCCAAGGCGTATATTGCAATCTGTAGGTACAATGTTTTTGTGCACTTTGTAAAGGTTATCCTTGTGTTATTTAAATCCAACACACCCCATTGTCTTGCCAAAAAATGGATAGCTCTCTGAAAGCAATGGGTAGCAAAGTTCTATGAGAAAGACACTATCCACCCAACTCAGTGTACATGCAGTCTTTATAGAACCTTCACCCTCACGTTCTTGTACTTATGGCACGCAAATATATATTGCAGGCGACAAGAAGAAAATAGTAAATACTAATCCATCCTTCAGATCTTAGATCTACCACCTGAAATTATGGTAATGTTGATACCAACTTTGTTAGAGTAATCAACCAATATCTACTTTATTTAAGGCACATTCCTTGAACTGAATTGGAATCCTCACCTGACACTGCTGGGGTGACCAAGAGTCTTGAGAACACAGAGATAGAGAGTCCACCCATATAGTACAGTATAAAAAAAATCAGTAAGTGTAAAGTGAGTCTATTGATAGTGTTGTACTTAAAGATGATATCTGATCCAGCCATTATCAGAGTTAATGGGAACAACTACAAAATACATAGCCAGATATTACACATAGATAGAGATCTTGGAACAAACATATCAAATTTGGATGTCTATATCAACTTTCTCCTCTCAGAGCATAGGAATCCCCTCAGCAGAGGAGAGAGAAGGAGTTGGGAAACAGAGTGTTTGGAGTACATCATGCGAATGAGGTCTTCTGCAAGAATGCAGCAAAGCTCATATGAACTCACAGAGACTGAAGCAGCAATCATAAGCCCTATATCTGTCCTCTCAGGACCTCTGCATATATTCTTACAAGACATGTGAATGTGTAAATGATTGGGTCTCTGTTTTTTTCTACCTCTCTTGGTTTTCTTTTATTTTTCTGTTGGCTGGGCTTGTGCAATTTCAACATGATGGTTTTTGCTTTAACTTATTACATTTTATTTTGTTAAAAATTAAGAAATTCAGATATATTTTTGCTCAGTTTTATTTCAGTTTTTATTTTTATTTTTGCTTAAGATTATAAATGTTCCTCTGGGCTGGGCATGGTGGCACATGCCTTTAATCCCAGCACTCGGGAGGCAGAGGTAGGCAGACTTCTGAGTTCTAGGCCAGCATCGTCTACAAAGTAAGTTCCATGACAATCAGGGCTGCATAGAGAAATCCTGTCTTGGAAAATCCAAGATAAATAAATAAATAAATAGATAAATAAATAAATAAATAAATAAATTCATATTCCTCTATTCTAATCTCCTTTATTTTGATTTTATTTTTATTACATGTGTTCTTTGTTAATCTCCTATATCTATATGGTGCATTCTAATTATTCTCAAACCCATTACCCTTGTCTATTTATTTTTTAAACCATTTGAAGCTTTTTCATATCCCCTACAACCACGTTTCTTACATCCACATATTTTTGTATTTTGTCACACACTCTTTTTAACTACATAGTCTGTGTGACTACAGGTTTATGTTTTTCTGTTTTTTTTTTTTTCTTTGAGACAGGGTTTCTTTGTGCAGCCCTGGTTGTCCTGGAACTCACTCTGTAGACCAGGCTGGTATCGAATTCAGAAATTTGCCTGCCTCTGCCTTCTGAGTGCTGGGATTAAAGCCATGCACCACTGTGCCCTGGTATGACTGCAGGTTTGAATCTCGCCATTTAAACCTGTTCGGTTCATGCATGGACCTTCTAGTAAGTCACTTCTACAGAATTCATTAGTAAATAACACTTTAGCAAAGTTGAGCAAAGAGTACCCTGACACATTTTTGATACATGACTGACCAGTGACCATCTAATTCTTACCCAGGTCCAACTAAAAGCAACATCAACTGCTTTGGATCACCATTGCAATGACTGTGCATGATCAGAAGATAATATTTTGAAGTCCTTCTCCTGCTTTATGGTTTTACAAAGGGTTCCACACCACCACCACCACCCCCGCCTCTTCCACAATGCTCCCTGAGACTTGGAGGAGATGGTGTAAATATCTATTTTAGACCTCTACACTCAGCCATCACTTATTATCACCACTATGCAATTATGAATCTCTTCTGGTGTTTATTACAGAGAGAACAATCTCTGATCAGAAGAGCATGTACTGACACATTTGACTGTGGCAAGACAGTAAATATTTAGAAGGCACTGGGACCATGCCAACTTACTTATATAACAACATCATGCTCCCAACCAGTGCATAAGACTTTTTCATATGTAAGTTTGTGACTGAGTTTACTGTAAGAGGCATGAATTAATATCCATGGAGTAGGCATCAAATGCCATCAGAGAGCATGCAGTTACATCCATAAAATTCACACTATTACTACACAGGTGGGCCCATCTTGCCTGTCAGTTTGGCGCAGTACAGTTCATAGTTGAGACCAAGGAGATACTTCTCATATTTTGCTACAAGATTATCAATCTTAGACAGGAGGGAGGTGAGACACAGGTTGCTTTGGACAGCAAGAGTTGTAGAATTATTTTCATTAATTCTCATAGTTGTCAGTAGGGAGACTGTCCCTGTCTAACATGGGAGGCTTAAAAATGTACTCATTTGACTTTAATTGTCAGGTTTGAGGGATAGCCAGCAGGGGCACCTACTTTGAGAAGAAGGTGAGTGAGGAATTAGAGAAGGATTGTCGAAGAGGAGAGGGGGCAGTGAGCAGTTAAATTAAATATGTAAAAGTAAATTAATAAAATTAAATAAAATGTACTTTTTCTATCTAGGTAACATGTTCACAAAAAAGTAATGGTAATCTGTTATGAAAATATATTTTAGGAGCAATAAATGTTTGAGAGAAATGGAGTTTCTGACAACCTTTCACTCTGGTAATCTAAGTTTCAATGTATTCTTCGTGTGCACAGAAATCAGCTAGCAAAGCAATAAGAAGGCTATATCTCCACCAGTATCTTCCCCTATGGCTTTCCAATTTCATGGTATTTAACTCACCAGATCTTTTAGAAAAATGAAAATCCTCTTTCTCAAGGTGTGTGTGTGTGCATGTATGTATGTATGTGTGTGTGTGTGTGTGTGTGTGTGTGTGTTTGTGTGTGGTGGGTGCACTCTATGTTTTTACCATAGTTGTTTTTTCAACTCTGAGAATACATTGTAGGCTATCACCAATATAAGGATGATTCCCCAATAGATACATAATAATTTAAAAAAAAAAAACCTTCCAGTGTAATATGTATACCAGCCCAGTCATTTAGAATTTCCTATCTGTACTCTTCTTAGTTTCTTAAAATTAATGTTCAGTATTAAATGGTGTTGAAATTCTGTTTTGATTGCAAGCACTTGCCTTACTGCTTTAGCTCACTTAGTGACAGACTTTGGTAATTACAGCACCACAGGCTTTAGTAACTCCACAGCAAGAATATGAGGGGGATCCACTTTTGAACCCCTTATTGTTATTATCTCCATCTGATACTTAGAATAAGGCTGTACTATATATTGTATGTTCATTATTAAGCATTAAAAACTGTATAGGAAGATTACCACAACACTATTACATGAACTAGCTGTTCTTAAGCAGGGATAAATTAACCCCTCCTTCATGAGTGTTCAGCAAGATTTTATTTATCCAAGTCAGGGTTTTGGTACACACATGCAGCATGAGTATGAAAGAGTGGTAATCAGAACCCTATAACACAATACAGCCTCTAGGAATAAATAATTACCCAGTCTAAATTGATAGAAGTTTGATGTTGACACAACTATAGTAATAAATATGGCCAATATTTGATTTCTCAAAAAATAGACCATTTTTAATTTTTTATTTAACTAATAAAATTTATTTTAAAATATACAACTCAGGAATGAGATTTCTAAAGTATTCATTAGACACAAACCATTCCATCTCCAAGGTAGAATACTCAGCATAACTGGGGTTTCATAGAATGAATTGTAAAGTGTTCCTTCTGTTTCTGTTTTGTGGATTAGTTTTAAGAGTATTGGTATTAGGTCTTCTTTGAAGCTCTGATAGAATTCTGCACCAAACCCATCTGGTCCTGGGCTTTTTTTGTTGGCGGTGGGGGGGAGGGGGACTTTTAGTGACTGCTTCTATTTCTTTAGGGGTTGTGGGACTGTTCAGATGGTTTATCTGATCTGATCCTGATTATACTTTATGACCTGGTATCTATCTAGAAAAGTGTCCATCCAGATTTTCAAGTTTTTTTGAATATAGACTTTTATAGTGAGATCTGATGATTTGTTTGAATTTCCCAATTTTTGTTGTTATGTCTCCCTTTTGATTTCTGATTTTGTTAATTTGGATACTGTCTCTGT
>NC_034607.1:8468885-8473144 GCF_900095145.1 Mus pahari | reverse complement strand
TGTGTGAGTGTGTACATGTTCCTTTGTTTGGGTACAAAGCATATGTCCCATAGCACATGTATAGATGTAAGAGGACAACCTTTGAGTGTTTATCCCAGAATTTCCACCTGTGTTCTTTCATAATAATGTTTTAATATATTATTAGAATATTTTATGTACATAAGAAAATTCATGATATAATCATTCCCTTATGCTCCTGCCCACTGAAACTTATTCTCAGTTCATCTTCACTATGCTTTACTAGCTCTAAGTTGATGTAATCAATGAGCCTAAACTTACTTACTATCATCTAAAGTTTTTATGTTATTTGACTGCATTCCTACTGTCATACATCAATGCTTTCCATGGCTTCCTGTTGAGAATGTTTCTTTTCTGAGAGTGAGAGGAAGAGGTTGTTGGAGAAGCCTTGAATGTTTCTCCTTCTCAATTAAGAGTCTGGACTCATTAATCTCAAAGCAGCAAAGTTTCCTTGCCCACAAGAGCCTTCAGCAGAATGGGTCATTGAAATTCACATGGTTTCCTGATTATATTTTTAAAAAATATTTTATAACAGACCTTTGTAAGGAAAAAAATCTTTCAAAATACTGGATGTAAAACATCCACTAAGTGGAAACGGGGGGGGGTGTACAAAGGCTAAGATGCAAGCTTGTGGTCAGTTTGCTTTCTCCACCTTATATAGTCTGTGATCCCATATACATGGAAGAGTCCTGCCAATATTCAATATGAGTCTTCCCACATCAACTAATATAGCTAAAATAATCCTGCATATGCATGCCCAAAGGCTCGTAATATGCATGGTTCTGGATTCTGTTACATTGATCATTAACACTGACTATCGCAGTTTATTACATCCATTAATTCTGACATTGCTTGCTTCTTTGGAATGAAACCAACTGGACTATACCATACTGTTTTTTTTTTTTTTTTAATGGTCCATTGTTGTTGAATTTAGTTAGGAAACATTCTGTACCAGAAAATCTTCTGGAGTTTGTCAAACGCATTGGATCTGTTTATCTTGGTGTTGCTTTAATTTTTTTTTTTTTTTGAGAATTTCACACATGAATACTGCATCTATGTCATTCCTGACCTTTTAACATCCCTTGTATTTATTCTCTCCATTCAAAATTTGTAAACTTTCCCCTTTTTAATGAATATATTACTTACTGAGGGCATTTAGCACTGATGCTATGAACATGTATCAAGCACTATCCATTTGAATGTGAATGACTTCTGCTTGAGCTCTTTTTTGAAGTACATTGATTCTCCATCAAATCCACTCATTACCTGTAGAACTTCAAAGAGAGATTGGACCCCATGTCTGAATTTCATGTCAGCCAATCAACTTGTGGTACAATTGTGGAGGTTCTTTTCAAGTATTCATATTGTTGAGAGTTGGTTTTTTTGTTTGTTTGTTTGTTTGTTTGTTTTTAGTGGCTGGGTATTTCTGTCACATACAGAGGGAAGAGATGTTTTGGTCCTCTGGCTCTGAAAATCATTTTTTCCTCTTTTCTTAATTTTGTCTGAGTTTTACAATTATGTAGTGGTTATATTAAAAGTGTATCAATTAAGGTTATGCACCTGATGGATAGTTCTCTGCATTCTGACACGTTATGGATCTCTTTAATAGTCTCACCATCTGTTGCAGCAATATTCAGCTTTAATTAGGGATGATATTATACTCATTAGTGTGTATAAAAATAATTATTTGGCATGTAATTATATATGTTAGGCAAATGCTAATTCCATGTTCCCTTCTAATGTCTATGATCTCTAGAACCATGAGGAGTTGGCTAAGGTATATTGCAAGATAAGAATTACCTGCATCAACTCTGCCTTATGATCCATTAGATAGCTCTTGATTAATCCCAATATAAAAGTGTCAGTATTGGATTGCTGGACATACCTTGCTTAACCAGTCATTATTGTGGCTTAACAGCTATGCAGTTTGATAGGACAATCAGTTTTTTTCTATAATTTGCAGCTTACATAACCCTTTCCTATGCCATGAGGAAAAGTATTCAGAGAGAACACTGCCAAGTTCAGTTACAGATCAATTCCTTCAAGTTCTGTGTACAAAGAACATGATGTCTTCAGAAATATAAATCCTTTTTACTGTCTGAAAGTCACCCATGCAGTGACAATAGCCTATATTGTTTAGAGAGTCAACTGTATTCCTCCAAGTACCTGAGAGAAGGTTTTCTATGACTTAAAGTGGCATTTTACTTAGATAGTTCATAGCCATTTTTACAAGCACCATAACCTCATTTAAATGGAACTCTATTAAATGTATTTGTACATATATATCTGTATGTATGTTATATGCATGATTTGTCCATACTATGTGGTGGTTTGAATATTAATTTCCTACACAGGCTCTAGATTATGAACTCTTGGTTCCCAGTTGGTGGTGCTGACTGGGGAGATCTTTAAAGTATGCTATTTATGGAAAAGAAATAAGCCACTAAGACCAGGATTCGATGTAGTCAAGAGTGGCATCATTGCACTGATCTTTATCTGACTCTTGCTCACCTTCATCCTCCATTCCTATTGCCTCTGTTCTACCATCATGGATTCTTGTGTCTCCTGTATTTCTTTTCTTTTTTTTTTTTTTTTTAATTATTATTTTCTTTATTTACATTTCAAATGCTATCCCGAAAGTTTCTCTTTAAGGGCATTATTTATGTACTTAAAGTCCTCTATCATCATCAAGAGATGTGATTTTAAATCACAATCTTGCCTCTCTGGTGTGTTGGGGTGTCCAGGACTTGCTGTGGTGGGAAAACTGTGTTCTGATGATGCAAAATAGCCTTTGTTTCTGTTACTTATAATTTTGTCCTGGACTCTTGATATCTGGTGATCTCTCTGGCTACCTGCCCTTGCTCTCTCTGACTGGAGCCTATCCCTCCTGTTATCCTGGTTGTGTCAGAGCTCCTCAGAGTCTAAGTGTCTCTGTGATCCTGAGATCCTGGGTATGACAGAGCTCAAACTTTCTCTGCATGTTGCAAGAGTGGGTATGGAGCTGGGTTTGCTCTGGGCACAAGTGTAAGTTGGAAGAAACCTGTGCCTCTGGCTAGGCAAGGGTTCATGTTTCCCTGGTTTGTGTGGGTTCCACTTACTCTGGGTGTTGGAAAAGATGTAATAGCTTTAGCTGTGATCTTCAAAGAGTCAGAGCTCCAGTGTTCCTGCATGTTTCTGATCTCCTGGGAGTCCAGCTTCTTCTATGATCCTGTGATCCTGTGATCCTGGGTGTTTCAGAGCACCTGGGAGTCAGTCTCTCCCTGGGTGTTGTGGAACTGGGTGTGAAACCAGCACCCAAGGTGTGTTCAGGGCATGTGTTCTGACCAGAATTGTGTGATGCTAAATCCTAACTCCCTGCTCATTACACACCTGGTTCAGAACCACTGTTTTTTTTGTTGTTGTTGTTGTTGTTTTGTTTTGTTTTCCTTTTATTTTTTAATTTTTTTTCTCCCTCTGGCAATTTTTGGTATTTAACTGGAGGAAGGAGAGAGTTTGTTGTATTTATTTACAGTCTGTAATCTCCTTTGTTTGGGTGGTTAATAAAAGATGTAATAGTACTTATAGAGACTACTAACAGCTACAGCATGTAGGACACCAGGAAACTTCTTGTTAAATTTAATGGGAAACCAAGACCTTTTTTCTGGAATTCCAAGAATTTATCATAACAAAAGGTGACTTTGTGTTTAAAATTTTCTCCTTGGTGATTAACTCTGGTCTCTTGAAGGTTATTTGCCATGGTATTGAAGTTTACTTGGTCCACTTGATGCTTCTGAATACCACAGTTTCTCTTGGCCATCAGGTGTTTAGACATATTTAACTTGTGTTCAGTATCCACACATAGGTCTTGCTTCTTCTTGAGTTTCATGAGTTTTTCAAATTGTATCTTGGGTATTCTAAGTTTCTGGGCTAATATCCACTTATCAGTGAATGCATATCATGTGTGTTCTTTCACGATTGGGTTACCTGACTCAGGATGATATCCTCCAGATCCATCCACTTGCCTAAGAATTTCATAAATTTATTGTTTTTAATTGCTGAGTAGTACTCCATTGTGTAAATGTACCATATTTTCTGTGTCCATTCCTCTGTTGGGGGACATCTGGGTTCTTTCCAGCTTCTGGCTATTATAAATAAGGCTGCTATGAACATAGTAGAGCATGTGTCCCTATTACAAGTTGCAAGATCTTCTAAGTATATGCCCAGGAGAAGTATTGCTGGGTCTTCTGGTAGTACTATGTCCA
>NC_034607.1:8451169-8468205 GCF_900095145.1 Mus pahari | reverse complement strand
AATAGGTGTGTGGGTTCATTTCTGGGTCTTAAATTCTATTCCATTGATCTACTTGTCTGTCGCTGTACCAGTACCATGCAGTTTTTAATCACAATTGCTCTGTAGTACAGCTTGAGGTTAGGCATATTGATTCCCCCAGAGGTTCTTTTATTGTTGAGAATAGTTTTTGCTATCCTAGGTTTTTTGTTATTCCAGATGAATTCGCAAATTGCCCATTCTAACTCAGTGAAGAATCGAGTTGGAATTTTAATGGGGATTGCATTGAATCTGTAGATTGCTTTAGGCAAGATAGCCATTTTTATTATATTAATCCTGCCAATCCATGAGCATGGGAGTTCTTTCCATCTTCTGAGATATTCAATTTCTTTCTTCAGAAACTTGAAGTTCTTGTCATACAGATCTTTCACTTGCTTAGTTAGAATCACACGAAGGTATTTTGTGTTATTTGTGACTATTGTGAAGGGTGTTGTTTCCCTAATATCTTTCTCAGCGTGCTTATCCTTTGTATAGAGAAAGGGCACTGATTTGTTTGAGTTAATTTTATATCTAGCTACTTCACTGACATTGTTTATCAGATTTAGGAGTTCTCTGGTGGAATTATCATGGTCACTTATGTACACTAGCATATGATTTGCAAATAGTGATATTTTGACTTCTTCCTTTCAAATTTGTATCACTTTGGCCTCCCTTTGTTGTCTAATTGCTTTGGCTAGGACTTCAAATCCTGTATTGAATAGGTAGGGAGAGAGTAGGCAGCCTTGTCTAGTCCCTGATTTTAGTGGGATTGCTTCAAGTTTCTCTCCATTTAGCTTGATGGTGGCTACTGGTTTGCTGTATATTGCTTTCATTTTGTTTAGGTATGGGCCTTGAATTCCTGACTTTTCCAAGACTTTTATCATGAGTGGGTATTGAATTTTGTCAAATGTTTGCTCAGCGTCTAATGAAATCGTCATGTGGTCTTTTTCCTTCGAGTTTGTTTATATAGTTGATTACGTTGGTGGAATTCTGTATATTGAACTATGCCGAATCTCTGGGATGAAGCCTAGTTGATCATGATGGATGATCATTTTGATGTGTTCTTGGATTCAGTTTGTGAGAATTTTATTGAGTATTTTTGCATTGATATTCATAAGGAAAATGGGTCTGACATTCTCTTTCTTTGCTGGGGTTTTGTTAGGTTAACTGTGGCTTCATAGAACAAATTGGGTAGAGTACCTTCTGATTCTATTTTGTGGAATAAATTGAGGAGTGTTGGAATTAGGTCTTCTTTGAAGGTCTGATAAAACTCTGCCCTAAACCCATCAGGTCCTGGGCTTTTTTTTTTTTTTTTGGTTGGGAGAATATTAATGATTTTTTTCTATTTCTTTAGAGGATGAGAGAAAGTTTAGCCCATTAATCTTAACCTGATTTAACTTTGGTACCTGGTCTCTGTCTAGAAAATTGTGCATTTCATCCAGATTTTTCCAGTTTTGTTGAGTATAGGCTTTTGTACTAGGATCTGGTGATTTTTTGGATTTCCTCCGATTCTGTTGTCGTCTCCCTTTCCACCCCCTTTATTTATTTATTTATTTATTTATTTATTTATTTATTTATTTATTTGAGACAGGGTTTCTCTTTGTAGCCCTGGCTAACCTGGAACTCACTCTGTAGACCAGGCTCCCCTCAAACTCAGAAATTCGCCTGCCTCTGCCTCCCAAGTGCTGGGATTATGGCATGGGAACCTATGCCCAACTCCCTTTTCATTTCTGATTTTGTTATTTAGGATACTGTCCCTGTCTGTTCTAGTTAGTCCTGCTAAGGGTTTATCTATTTTGTTGATTTTCTCAAAGAACCAACTCCTGGTTTGGTTGATTCTTTGTATAGGTCTTTCTGTTTCCACTTGGTTGATTTCAGCCCTGAGTTTATTTCCTGCAGTGAGTGTAAGAGAGATAGTGAAAGAAATCAGGCATTACTATCTACTACATAGGTTAGAAATCTCAGGACAAGCTTAGCAAATTAAGTTTAGAATTCTTATTATAGTTACCTGCTTGTGGACGTTGTACATCGTGGTGCGCACTAGGCTCCGCACCACGATGTACAACGTCCACAAGCAGCTGCAGGCTTCTAAGAATATAGCTGACCTTAGATAGAGCTGACTTTGTCTCAGTTGTTTTATTGCCCAGTTCCTGCCAGTCTTTATGTTTGCATTCCTCTGTTTTGTGTAAGAGTCATTAAGCATCCGGTAACCTTATTGTACCTTACCATTGTGTAACCTAACTTCCCTATTTTCTTCTGTATTAAAAGTCTGATGCTGGGCTGGCGAGATGGCTCAGTGGGTAAGAGCACCCGATTGCTCTTCCGAAGGTCCTGAGTTCAAATCCCAGCAACCACATGGTGGCTCACAACCATCTGTAACAAGATCTGACTCCCTCTTCTGGAATGTCTGAAGACAGCTACAGTGTACTTACATATAATAAATAAATAAATATTTAAAAAAAAAAAAGTCTGATGCTTACTTTGAGAAATTACATTAAGATACCACACTCCCTTGTGTCTGTGTCTGTTTGTTACCCTTTTTGCCAACTCCTGCCCACCTGTAACAGGACCCTGAGTTTTCTCATGGATTGAGGGCCCAACTGAGGTCCGTCTGCAGCAATAGAGAAGCATCAGTTTTGTAGCTCCATAATTAGCTTCCAAGGTTTTTGTTGTGATTTGTAGGCATAATGTTTTTCTGCATTGTGTAAAGGTTATCCCTGTGTTATTTAAATCCTGATTTCTCTGTAACACATATCTTGCTTTATTCAAAGAATGGCTTTGTTATGTTTATTCTTAGATGCTTATTTCTCAAGTCTGTATAAACATTGCTCCTTACTCTTTCTCTGCCTTTGTCTAATAAATGCCAATGAGCCAATGCCAAGCTTTAGAGAGAGTAAGGAGAGTCTTCTAACTCTAGGAGAGTGGAGAAAGAGACAGCAAGTGAAGAAGGAAACTATGAGGCATGGTTGAGAAATTGTCAGCAGAAGAGAGCTGGATCATGAAAGGATGAAGAAATGCAAGAAAAATAGGAATACTGCATAGGAGGAAGCCTGACTAGCTTAGAGGTTTACAGTGGAGTTATAGTTGCTCAGCATTGGCTCAAGGCAATTTTATCTTAGTCTCTCTGTGTCATTATTAGGAAATAGCAGGTTAAGGAATAACTACCATCATACTAATTTTATGAATCTATATTAATATAATAATCACTTTACAAAGATCTATGGCCTAGGACCCATAAAGGGGAACTAGAATGGGTGGATCAAGTGGGAAGAAATAGGGAAAATGGGATTCAGGGAGATAATAAGGGAAGAGATAGCTAGTATTGAAAGCATATGAGGGACTATAAGAAAACCTAGAGCAGTGGAAACTTCCTATAGTTATGAAGACAACCCTAATGAAGTGGCTATCTTGTCATCAAAGAAGATTCCAGTGCTGGGGCTATGTATTAACCAATTAAATCATTTACTCAAGCCTCCTATAGCAATCCCCAACACATCAGTGGGTTAGAAAGACAATGGGTAGCTCTCCACAAGCAATGTGTAGCAATGTTCTTTGAGGAAGACAAGACCCACATAACTCACTGAACATGAAGAGTATATAGAAAT
Organism: Mus pahari; assembly: GCF_900095145.1. Taxonomy (NCBI): domain Eukaryota; kingdom Metazoa; phylum Chordata; class Mammalia; order Rodentia; family Muridae; genus Mus; species Mus pahari. The sequence continues at coordinate 8,464,585 of NC_034607.1, read as the reverse complement.
TTTACCATCTTGTTCTAGTGCCTATGACATGGACACATAAACTGCAGGCTACTAAAAAAAAAATAGTAAAACTAAACTAACCATCAAATTTTAGATCTACAACATGAAATTAGGTCAATGTTGGCCCAATTTTGTTGGAGTAATCAACCAATATCTATTTTACTTAAGGTCCACTCCTTGAGTTTTAATCCATACCTGAAACTGCTTAGGTAACCCAGAACCAGAGTCTCAAGGACTCATAGATGTAGAGTCAATCCACATACATAAAAAAATCAGCAAGTGTAAAGTGAACCTATTGATAATGTTGTACTTAAAGTTTGATGTTGCTTTCAGCCTTCATCAGAACTGATGGGAACAAATACAGAATCCATAGCCAGATATTACACATAGATATCTTGGAACAAACATCGCAAATTTGGATGTCTCCAATAATTTGCTCCCCTCAGAGTATAGGGATGCCCTCAGCAGAGGAGAGAGGAGATGGGAGAGAGAGAGTGCATGGAGGACATCATGAGAACAAGATCTTCTATATCAATGGAACAAAGCTCATATGAACTCACAGAGACTGAAGTAGCAATCACAGGCCTCTACATCTGTCTTTCTTTCTTTCTTTCTTTCTTTCTTTCTTTCTTTCTTTCTTTCTTTCTTTCTTTCTTTCTTCCTTTCTTTCTTTTCTTTCTTATGTTCTTTCTTTCTTTCTTTCTTTCTTTCTTTCTTTCTTTCTTTCTTTCTTTCTTTCTTTCCTTCTCTCTCTTCTTCCTTTCTTCCTTTTCTTTCTTATGTTCTCTCTCTCTCTCTCTCTCTCTCTCTCTCTCTCTCTCTCTCTCTTTCTATTTGTTGTTGGCCTGGCTTGTACAACTTCAATATGATGGGTTTTGCTTTGACTTCAACTTTATTTTGTTAAAAATTATGAAATTCAGAAATATTACCTGGTATGTTATATTTTCCCTCTGTTTTTATCCAGTTTTTTTTCTGAAATTATAAATGTTCTATTGTCCAAATTTCCTCTATTTTGATTTTATTTATAGTACATGCATTTTTGATAATTTTCTATACTTAGATGTTGTAAATTCTAATGACTTTCAAAGCCATTGCACTTGTCTATTTACTTTTTATCCCCTTTGACACATTTCTACCTTCCTTACTACCACTTTTCTAACATTTATACCTTTGCCCTTTTGTCACACATTCTTTTTAACTACATAGTCTGTGTGATAGCAGGTTTGGATCTGGCCTTTTAACTCTATTGGTTTCATGTATAAGTCTTCTAATAAGTCATTTCCCCAGAATACAGTAGTAAATAATAGTTTAGTAAAGTTGAACAAAGGGTACTATAACCCATCTTTGATATATGACTGACCAGTGACCAGCTCATTCTTGCCCAGGCCCAACTGAAAGCAACATCAAATACTTTGGGTCACCACCACAATGACTGTGCATACTAGAAGATAACATTTTGTGGCCTGGTGTGGTGGTGTATGCCTTTAAAGCCAGCACTTGGGAGGCAGAGGCAGGTGGATTTCTGAGTCGAGGCCAGCCTAGTCTATAGAGTGAATTCCAGGACAGCCAGGGCTGTACAGAGAAACCCTGTCTCAAAAAAAGGGTTGGGAAGCAGTGTGTGGGGAGGGTATAGGGGACTTCTGGAGAGGAAACTAGGAAAGGGGATAGCATTTGAAATATAAATGAAGCAAATATCTAATAAAAATAATATCAAAACAAACAAACAATCATGCTGTAATAAACTACTCTGACCAGAAACAAAAAGAAAAAAAAAGGAAATAAAGAAAAGAAAAAAGAAAAAAGAAGATACCATTTTGAAGTCCTTCTACTTATTTATGGTTTTACAAAGTTTTGTTTTTTTTCCTTTTCTGTTTTTTTCAAAATGTTCCCCGAAGCTTAGAGGATATGGTGTAAATGTCTATTTTAGGACCGTACACTCAGCCATAATTTATTATCAGCATTAAACAATTATAAGTCTCTTTTGGTGTTTATTACAAAGGGAACACTCTGATGTGAAGAGCATGTACTGACACACTTGACCATGGTAAGAAAATAAGTATTTAGAATGCACTAGGGCCATGTCAACTTACCTACATGGCAACATCATGCTACCAATCAGTGCTCAAGACTTCTTCATTTATAATTTTTTGACTGAGTTTACTGAAAGATGTATGAATTAATCCCCATGGAGTGGACATCAATTGCCAATTGAGAGCATGTAGTTACATCCATAACAATCATACTATTATCACACAGGTGAGCACATCTTGCCTGTCAGTTTGACACTGTACAGTTCACAGTTAAGACCAAGGAGACACCTCTCATATTTTGCTACAAGATTATTCAATTTAGACAGGAATCAGGTGAATCACAGGTTAGTTTTGGCAGCATGGGGTGCAGAATTATTTTCCTTTATTCTCATTATTGTCTATAGGGCGATTGTCCCTGTATAACAGAAGGGGCTTTAAAAAAGTACTCTTTTGACTTTAAGTGCCAGGGTTGAGGGATAGCCAGCAGGGTCACCCACTAAGAGAAGAATGGGAGTGAAAGATGCAGGAAGGATTCTGGGAGAGGGTGAAGGAGAGCAGTGAACAGATGTAAAGTCAATAAGTAAGAAATTAATTCATTAAATAAATTAAATAAAAAATGTACTTTTTCTAGCTAGAAAACATATTCACAATGAAGTGAAGAAAATCTATTACCAAAATGTGTTTTGTGAGTAATATCTGAGGGAAATGAAGTTTCTGACCACCTCTCACTGTGGTAGTGTAAGTATCAATGTATCCTTCATGTGCAAAGAAGTCAGCTACCTAAGCAATAAGAAGGCCACATCTCCATGAGTATTTTCTCTATTGACTTCCATATTTCATGATGTTTCACGGTTTAGATCTTTTAGAAAAATGAAGAAGCTTTCTCATGGTGTCTTTGCATACGTGTGTGTGTGTGTGTGTGTGTGTGTGTGTGTGTGTGTGTGTATGTGTGTGTGTGTGTACATTATGTTTTACTATAGTTGGTTTTTCAACTCTGAGAATGCATTGTAAGCCATCACCAATATTAGGATGATTTCACAATAGAGACATAAGTAATTATTTAAAAAATCTACCACTGTAATATGTATCCCCCAGCCCTCTTATTTAGAGTTTCCAGTTGGTACTCATCTTAGCTTTTGAAAATTAATTGCTGGCACAAAGTGGTCTTCAAATTGTTTTCATTTTAAGCACTTGCCTTACTGGTTCCATATATTTTGTTACAGATTTTGGTAATTACAGCACTGTAGACTTTAGTAAGTCCACAGTAGGAAGATGAGTGATATCCACTTTTCAACTTTCTGGGTTGCCATGGTTATAACTTTCTGCCTGATACTTAGAGGAAGGTTGTACTATATACTGTAAGCATTACAAACTGTGTAGGATGATTGACAGAACACTATTACATGAACTAGTGGTTCTGTAGCAGGGATAGATTAATCCCACATGAGTGTTTCTCAAGATTTTACTTATCCTATAGAGGGTTTTGGTACAGGCCTGCAGTAATATTTGGTATGGGTGGTATTCAGAACCCTATTACACAATACAACCTCTAGAAATAAATAATAACCCAGTCTAAATTGAATAAACATTTTATCTTGACTCAATTAAAGTAATAAATATGGTTGAAATGTGACATCTCCACGAAATAGATAATTTTATTTCTTCTGTAACATTTGAACATAGGCACATTCTAAGACCATGTGAAGATACATCCAAACCATTATCTGCACTGGGTGTCCATTGATATAAAGGGATTATATATTGTTTGGGGACATTCTAGCCAAGTGGGTAGAGAGAGAACAGTCTAGATAATCCTTCTTTGAGAAAAATAGTAGATGGTCATACACATAAAGTTTGCTGACCTACCCTTCAGCTCAGTTGAGGAATAAAATTGCATGTATCTAAGAGTGAAAGGATGTTTGTTCTATTTTTTTTTTTTGATGGAAGTCACAGGCCTATGTAAAGCAGTTTCCAAGAGAATGATCACAAGAAAATGTTTGTAAACTATGAAACTTTAAAAATTATATAAACTTGAAGATACATGGAAAACATATTCTGCCTAGGATTTACAATATCAAAGAAAAAGATTTACAGAACAAGTAAATATCAGAGTGGGTGTGGGTGTGAAAGAAGCTGAGATGAAGTAATGTGACAGCACTGTAATCTCTGAAATAATGTGACAGAAACATGGAAGAAACAACAAAAGGGGTTTCTATTAACATATTAAACATAGTAAGAAGGAGTAATTAAAATAATGATCCTTTAGGACAATGAGAACTTTGAGCAAGGGAATATAGCACTCAGTCAGCTGAATTAGGAGTTCAAGATCACCCTGAGCTACATAAAAGGACTCCATCTAAAACAAAGAAACAAAACACAAACAGTAGCCCGATTCATAAATTTGTTCAAAAATCCCCAGAATACTAAACCAAAATTCAAGGCATATTTAGGAAAAATACTTGTGAGTATATCAATATTGCATGATATGATTATGTATAGATTCGTGAAAATGGATTGCATAATTATGCTATGTTTTAAATTACAGGGTATAATTATGCCTATTTAAAATATTTAGTTGGATTTTTTAATCAGTTAAAGAAAACGGTTTTGAAGTTGCAGTTAACATGTAGCCACAAGATGGCAACATTACTTTCAGTGTGTGGAGCTGTTTTGCTGCGCTTGTAATTAAATCAGTTTTTACATCCCTTGGAATATGATTGTATTTTTACACACTTAAAACAAATTCTAAATTAAAATAATTATTTGTGCAGCATTATTAAACGAAGATGGATGAAAACTGCAGCCTCTGTCTTTCCATTGACTTTACTTTTGATGATTTATTTTCCTGGAATGTAAGAAACATTCCAGATAATTTGTTGGTTCAGATTCAAGTCTTCAAACTAATAGAGTTCAATATACAACTAGGAATTCAGGATCATGAAATATATGATAAAGTGAAAGCTGAGTGCTTAGAATATGACAAATAGGCAAGCTTGTGATCAGCTTGTTTTGGCTATCTTATATAGTCTGTGATCCCATATATATGGAACAGTCCTGCCAATAATCAATATGAGTCTTCCTACGGTAATTATTGTACCTAAAATAATCTTACACAGGCATGCCCAGAGGCCCAATATCTGCATGATTCTGGATTCTGAAACATTGATCATTAACACTGACTATTACTGCTTATTACATCCATTAATTCTGACATGTTGAAACATCCTTGCTTCTTTGGAATGAAAGTAACTGGAGTATACTATACATTTTTTTAAAATGATCTGTTGTTGTTGGTTTTTGTTTGCAAACATTCTGTACCAGAATATCTTGCAGTGTTTGTCAAATGCATTGGATCTGTTTCTCTTGGTGTTGCTTTAAAATATTTTTTTTGAGAATTTCACACATGAGTACTGCATCTATTTCACTCCTGCCCTTTCAAAATTCCTTGTATTTATTCTCCCTATCCAAAATTCATGACCTTTCCTATTTTTTATGAATATATTACTTACTGAGGCGATTTAGCACTGATGTTATGAACATGTGTCAACCACTGTCCACTTGAAAGTGAAAGACTTCTTCTGGAGATCCTCTTTGGAGGACATTGATTCCCCCTTAAGACCCACTCACAACCTGTAGATTTTCAAAATGGATTGGACCTCATGTCCCAAATTCGTGTCAACAAGTCAACTTGTGTTACCCTTTCAGAAATCCTGTTCAGGTATTCATATGGTTGAGTTTTTTTGGATGGAGTATTTCTGTCATATACAGAGGGAAGAGATGTTTTTGTCTTCTGGCTCTGAAAATCTTTCTTTCATTTCTCTTTAATTTCTATTGCATCAAAATTCAGGTTTTATCAGGGATATTATACTTATCAGTGAGTATAGAAATACTTATTAAACATGCAATTTTATAAGTTAGGGAAATGCTAATTCTATGTTCCCTTCTAGCATCTATGACCTCTAGAACCATGAACAGTTGGCTAGGGTATATTACTAAATATGAATTATCCCCATCGACTCTGCCTTATGACCCATTACACTGCTGTTGGTTAATCCCAATATAAAAGTGTCAATATTGGATTGTTAGGCAATATCTTGCATAACGACTTATTATTGTGGCTTATCAGCTATGCATTGGATAGGACACTCATTTTTTTTTCACACTTGGCACCTTATTTAACACTTTCCTATGCCATGAGAGAAAATACTCAGAGAGAAGACTACCAGGTTTTGTTCCAGATCATTTCCTTCACGTTCCATGAAAAAGAACATGATGTCTTCAGAAAAACCAATCCATGTTAACATCTGAAGGCCACCCAATGTAATGACAATAGCCTATATTGTTTTGAGAGACAAATGTATTTCTCCAAGTACCTGAGATGTTTTTCAAGAATGACACTGACATTTTCCTTAGATAGTTCACAGCTTTCATTGGGAGCACCATAACTTTATTTAAATGGAACCCTATTAAATATTTTTGTACCTATGTAACTATATGAATGTTAACTTTATTATCTGCCCATATCTTGTGTTAGTTTGAATAATAGTTTCCTACACAGGCTCTGGGAACTCTTGGTTCCCAGTTGGCAGTCCTGATTGGGGAGGTCTTTGAAGTGTACTATTCATGGGAAAAAAAGTCACTGAGCACAGGATTTCATGTAGCAAAGACTAGCATCATTCCCATGATCTTTACCTGCCTCTTGCTTGACTTCATCCTCCATGCCCATTGTCTCTGCTCTGTCATCACGGACTCTATGTCTTTTGAATTACAAGTTCTAATAAACATTTACTGTTTAAGTTGCCTTGATGGAGGCATTTCATCACTAAGATAAAGAGTAATAAATGTAGATGCCAGTTTTCACCTGTAAGTGAACACAGGATGATTTTTTTTTCTAGTTCAATCCATTTGACTATATGTTTCATGGTATCATTTAAAAAAATGATTGAGTAGTACTCCATTGTGTAAATGGTGCACATTTTCTTTATACAATCTTTGATTAAGGGACATATAGACTTTTTCATGTTTCTAAACATAATGAATAAAACTGCTATGCAAATGCCTGATTGTGGTAGAACAGAGCATTGTTTTGGTGTAATTGATTATCATGCCACAATCCAGCGAGGCAAATAACAACGTGCTCAGTGGAGGATGTATGGATCTACCTGGGAAGAGGAAATAAAATAGATTTTTGTGAGTGGACTAGGGGCAAGTGGTAATAGTAACAAGATCAGGATGGAAGTGTGGAGGGAGAGAATACTGGAAGAGACCAATGGAACTGAAGAGCCTTTGGAAGGGTATGGTGTGGAAACAGTGCAATGGAAATTTCCTTGAATTTATGAAGTTTTCCTATGAGAAGATTCCAAGTAAGTGGTCTAAGGAACCTTCACCAAACATCTGCTACCCTGCAAGGTTTCTAGTTGTGGGACCGGTACATCAACCCTGTCATAAAAGCTTTGACCTACAATTTGTGGTGCCTCCAAGATATACTGTTAGTGAAGGTGAAGATCTTGTGGTAGTGGAAAACCAATGACTGGTCCAATTCGAGGTCTACACTATGAGGGGAAGTGCTATGCCCACTCCAGTGAAGTCTGCCTGATAGGCCAAGAGGCCTGGAAGTACTCACAAGACAAAGAGTTTCACGGAAACTCAGTCTCCTGGAACTCTGGCATTCTCATAACCCATATATTCAAACCCTATCTGCATGTTAGTATGGCGTATGCTCTCTTTCAGTATTGTTTTATTGAGTTTAATCATAGGTGAGCCTCCACCAGTGTTCCAATGTCCTAGAAAATCCTTGAAGCCNAGGAGCTTGGAATTCAGTAGGAATTCAGTGAGAAGGTTACCTATTCAGTAACATTCAAATTTACTTCCAGTAGAGACTGGTGAAACTAGTTAGGCATTACAAAGAACAGAGCTAAAATAGCTCAGGGCTAGTCTGCAGAGTGATTACTTAGGACAGTAGCAGAGTATCACCCAAAACAAGAGAATACACAATGGCCTAGTGAATAGGTGGGTTTAACATGAAAGAGTTAGGGAATCCCTCTGAAACAGGTTTTTTCACTAGGCCCAAAGGAATAGCATAATCAAGCATTTACTAAGAACCCATGGTGGTGGGTTTAACAATAGACTAACTTTACACCTGGCTCACTTCTTAGTGGTAAAAAACAGCAGCCTGGTCCCCGCCATCTTTTGATGTATACTTTTGCTTTGTGTCACTGTAACTCTGCAGAAGTGTCCTAACTAGCTTTTCTTGTTTTTAATTCTGTATAAAAAGTTTGATCCTCGATTTAAAAAATTACATTAAGACCCAACACTTTCTCCTGTTCTCTGTCAATCCCCTCTGACTCCATGCCCATCTGTCCAAGACTCTGATTCACTTGGAATGAGGAGGGCCCATTGAGCCCCGGTTCATGGCAGGGAAGTCTATGCCTGATACTGCCTAGATGGCCAGGAATCAGAGACTGTGTATCCTGGAGACCTTAGATAAAAATCAAGAGTTGGCGAAACAAAGAACAGAACAGAGCAGAGCAGAGCAGAGCAGAGCAGAGCAGAGCAGAGCAGAGCAGAGCAGAGCAGAGCAGAATAGAGCAGAGCAGAGCAGAGCAGAGCAGAGCAGAACAGAACAGGGAAATTTACAAACGCTATTTGGCTGTACTCATAGACAGAAGCCTAGTCCAATCAGCATCAAAATAGCTACATTCAGCAACTGGTGGGAGCAGATAGAAGGACATACAGATAGGCATTAATCAGAACTAGAGTTGGAGGAACCCAGCAAAGAGAAATGAGAAGGACCATAGGATTCAGAGGTACCAAAGACATCATAAAAACATTACACAGAGAATTAAGGTATACCTCATAGAAACCAAAGCAAAGATCACAGAGCATGGATAAGTCTGAATGAGGTCCTGTGCATCTTGGTTGTGTAGATTGGTGTTCTTATGGAACTCCTAACGGTAGACATGGGGGTGTCTCTCACTCTTCTGCCTGCACTTGAGACCATATTCTCCTACTGAATTGGCTTACTTAGCCTGTACTGCTGTCAGGATGTAAAGTATGAAAGAATAAGTTAAAACATACTTATTAGTGGTGTTATTTGTCTGTGCCACTTTCATTCCCCCTGCATCACTATTCTCTATCCTTCCTGTTAAAGTACCCAAAGTTTCATAGTTTCATTTTCATTGTACCTGCATCCCCCTGTGCTCCACTACAGAGCTTCTTGTCCCTTCTTGTTTTCATGGTCCCTTTCTACTTTCCTAGGTTCTTCTGTTACTTCAATTTATATACTGAAATCTAAAGGTTTGGAATTAGTATCTATACATGAGAGAATATGTTGGTATTTGTCTTTCTGTGTCAGAATTAATCTCACTCATTATAACATTTTTCAGATTCATCCATTAACAGTAAAATTCATGATTTCAATTGTCTTTACATCTGAGTAAAATTCAATTGCATGGACACTCCATATGTAATGATCCTTTGATGCCTTCAGTAACCTATGTATCATTTCACAAGGCAGTTTTATTTCTACATGGCACTATATTGTCTATACATTCTGCAATTTAATTTGTAGTGTCATTCTCTTTTGTGGTATTTGGAGTGCCATCTAGAACATATTCCCTTTTGGAGAAATTTATGAGTTTCTGATAGATCTATTCTGCAGTTGCTGGGTGGAATTATCTCTCTATACTTACCTGGTAAGGCCATTTGTTTTACAATCTAGTTTTCTTATGTAATATATCTGTTAATATTTTGGTGTCAATTTGGTATTTATATGATTAATTGTAATTGGGTGGTGAGGTTTATGTCTAAAACTGTTCTATAGGGTAGTTTGCACCAACATTCATCACATACCTATTTGCTCTCATTTTTCTTTTTATTGTTCTTTCTATCAATATAAAATGTACTTTGAATTTGCTCTGCTTGTTCTGACTAAAGATGATTCTGCTTGCTTTTGCTTTCCATTTGCTTAGACTACAATGTATTTATTTACTGTGTGTGTGTGTATTTAAAAAAAAGTGTGTCTATAAAACCAGAGACCCTTAAACCTATAGAGGAGAAAGTGGGGAGATCCTTGAATATATGGGCACAGGGGGAAAGTTCCTGAACAAAGCAGCAATGGCTTGTGCTGTAAGACCAAGAATCAACATATGGGACCTCATAAAATTGCAAAGCTTCTGTAAGGCAAAGGACACTGTCAACAAGACAAAAAGGCCACCAACAGATTGGGAAAGGATCTTTTACCAATCCTAAATCTGATAGGGGACCAATATCTAATATTTACAAAGAACTCAAGAAGTTGGACTCCAGAAAACCAAGTTAGCCTATTTAAAAAATGGGGTACAGAGCTAAACAAAGAATTCTCTACTGAGGAATACTGAAAGGCTGAGAAGCACCTAAAAAATGTTCATCATCCTTAATCATCAGGGAAATGCAAATCAAAACAACCTTCAGATTCTACCTCACACCAGTCAGAATGGCTAAGATCAAAAACTCAGGTGATAGCAGTTGTTGGCAAGGATGTGGAGAAAGAGAAACACTCCTCCTTTGCTGGTGGAATTGCAAGATGGACAAGCACTCTGGAAATCAGTTTGGTGGATCTTCAGAAAATTGGACATAGTTCTACTGGAAGACCCAATAATACCACTCCTGGGCATATACCCTGGGCATGCTTAACTATATTCATAGCAGCATTACTTATAATAGCAAAAAGCTGAAAAGGACCCAGATGTCCCTCAACAGAGGAATGGATACAGAAAATGTGGTACATTTACACAATGGAGTACTACTCAGCTATTAAAAACAATGAATTCATGAAATTCTTAGAGAAATGGAAGGATCTGAAAGATATCATCCTGAGTGAGGTAACCCAATCAGAAAAGAATACACATGATATGCATTCACTGATAAGTGGATATTAGCCCAGTAGCTCAGAATACCCAAGATACAATTTGCAAAACACATAAAATTCTAGAAAAAGGAAGACCAAAGTGTGGATACTTCGATCCTTCTTAGAAGGGGGAACAAAATACCTCTGGCAGGAGTTACAGAGGCAAAGTTTGGAGCAGAGAATGAAGGAATGACCATCGAGACACTGCCCTACCCAGAGATCCATCCCATAAACACCACCTAACCCAGACACTATTGTCGATGCCAAGAAGAGCTTGTTGACAGGAGCCTAATATAGCTGTCTCCTGAGAAGATCAGCCAGTGCCTGACAAATACAGAAGTGGATGCTCATATCCATCCATTGGATGGAGCACAGGGTCTCCAAAGAAGGACCTAGAGAAAGTGCCCAAGGAGCTGAAGGAGTTTGCAGCCCCCCTAGGAGGAGCAACATGAACTAACCAGTACCTCCAGAGGTACCTGCGATAAACCACCTACCAAAGAAAACTCATGGTTGAACTCATGGCTCTATCTTCACATGTAGCAGAGGATGGCCTAGTTGGTCGTCAGTGGGAGGAGAGGCTCTTGGTCCTTTGCAGGTTCTATGCCCCAGTATAGGGGAATGCCTGGACCAGGAAGTGGGAATGGGTGGGTTGGGGAGCAGGGGGAGGAGGAGAGGATAGGGGATTTTTGGAGGGAAAACTAGGAATGGGGATAACATTTGAAATTTAAATAAAGAAATTATCTAATAAAAATAAATTGTTTCTTATAGGCAGTGAATAAATCAGGGTTTCCTGTCAGTCAGCATAGCTGCCAAATCACTTAGTAGCCAAGACAAGTCTTGAATATTTCATCTACCAATTTCATCTACCAACCTATATCTTACAAGTGCATTAATCATAGTTGTGTTTTACCAAGCATGGTTCCATTTTTGATGTTTACTAGTTAATGTCTTTCCCATCTCTCATTTACTTATACAGCCTAGGGATTATTACTATCTTTTCTTTTTCTAAGAATTCTATTAATTTTATTTTGAGTGATATATAACTTATCCTGAATTTATTGAATTTATTTTTAGCTTAATACATCCTCATTTCTTCTTTAATTTACAAGATGGCTTTTCTACTTATGATAATATTGATTAATATTTCTTCAACTCAATGACTTTCTGACTCTGTGTTCCTATTTGGGTATTAGAATAGTTTGCATTATAAGTTATTTATTAACCTGTCATGTTTTTGTACACAGAAAGGATCATTATAATATTGATATTTGAACAGAGATAGAGTTAAGAACTGCCAATAAGGTAATGAACAAGAAAATGGATCCACTTTCTTCTACTGTTAATTGTAGGGATTAGCATCTTAGAACAATAATGTGCAAAAGAATTAAAAGGAATAAAAATAGGAAGAGAAAAATTCAGAAAATTGGTGTTTGCAGGGATCTTGCTCTCTAGAAGGGATAACATAAAGATTCTACCATATAATTCTTAATGCAGATTACTACTTTCACCCAGTTGACAGAACTGGAAAATGATATCCACAAATCAGAAGTTCTCCTCTGTACCATAGGGAGATAATCAGAGAAACAATTTCTTCACTCTAGCCACAAAGGGGGTTCTGTGTGGGGGAATGACCAAGAAAATGAGTGACAGCTGTAAGAAAAATACGATATTTCTCCTGCTCATCGAATAATATAATATATTTTTATGTAGATGATTATATTAGTAAATGCAATTCATGGATTCAATGTAAATCAATACAAACACCAGAGTTAATCCTCACAGATGTGACAAAAACAATCTCAAATTTACAGAGAATCACAAAAGACTAAGAATAATGAAAGCAATCCGAATAAACCAATATGATGGAGATATCATTATACCTCATTTCAAGGTATACCACAGAACTATAGCATGATACTGCTACATACTAAATTTATACATCCATGGAAGAGAATTAAGAACTGGGTATAAGTTCTACAGTTACCTGAGTTTTGAAAAAAAAACCCACTATGCACTGAAAAAAAGATAGTATTTTCAACATAGGGTGTTGGACATAATGGACTTCAACCATAGAAAAAGAAACTAAATATTTACCATTCACTTTATACAAAACTGAACCATAAATAGATCAAAGATTGATTTACCATGAGACTTGATAACCTGAAATAGCTAGAAACAGAAGAATGATCTTTACTTCAACTCATTCACAACAGTAAGATCTTTTGGAACAAGACTCCAATAGTACAGGAAATGAAACAAAAAATTGACAAATGGATTTTATGAAAGAAAAAAACTTTCTGGACAGTGAAGTAAACTCTTAATCAACTGAAGAGTTAATCTACAGAATGGGAGAAAAGTGTTTTTTGTTTTTTGTTTTTTGTTTTTGTTTTTTTTTTATTTTTATTTTTTTATTATTTTCTTTATTTACATTTCAAATGCCATCCCGAAAGTTTCCTATACCCCTCCCCCCACCTCTGATCCCCTACCCACCCACTCCCA
>NC_034607.1:8449363-8451158 GCF_900095145.1 Mus pahari | reverse complement strand
CCTCTGGCGAGGAAGGTGCCCAAAATTCTGGAGCCCGAAATAGAGTCTGTCCCAGAATTTAGGTTGCTTCTTTCTGTCCTGAAGCTGTGTAGCTTCTGCGGTCCACACTCTTGCCAGTGCAGACTGGAGCCCAGAAGCTGCGTCCCTTCTCCAGGCTGCCCTCTAACCGGCAGTGGACTGGAGAAAAGATAGTTCTCCTTTTGTCTCAGGCCAGGAGACTGCTCCCAGGTAGACACCCCTCCTCAGGCGGGGAAAGGCACTGGATGCTGGATCAGGCCTTGGGCGGGGAAAGACACTGGATGCCGGATCAAGCCTGGGGACTGCTCCCGAGCGAACACCCCTCCTCGGGCGGGGAAAGGTGCTGGATGCTGGATCAGGCCGGGGACTCCCCAGCGAACACCTCTCCACCTCTCCTCGGGCGGGCGGGGGAAAGGCGCCAGATGCCGGGTCAGACCTGGGGACTGGTCCTGGTCGAACACCCCTCCTCGGGCGGGGAAAGGTGCCGGGTGCCAGATCAGGCCTGGGGACTGCTGCCGGGTGAACACCCCTCCTTGGGCGAGAAAAGGCACCCGATGACCGGAACCAGACACGGGTTCCTTCCCAGAAGCTGTGACTCTTCTCCAGTCCGCCCTCTCCCTGGCAGTGCATTCCACCACACCAGCTCTACAGATGATACCTAAGGAATACTTCCATCTGGAGAGGATAAACCGAAAAGTGTTTTTTTGTAGTTATTTATCTAACACAGGATTAGTGTCTAGAATATACACAGAACTCAAGAAAATAAACATCAATAGCAAAGTAACCCAATTAAAAATAAGTTATTGTACAAAAAGGTTTCAAAAGAAGAAATACAAATAGCTAATAAAAACTTCAAATGGTGCACATTATCTTTATCTATAAGGAAAATATGAGGTAAAGTGTATAGACCTGCACAAGACTAAGCCAGCCCAAATCCCTTTATGGAAGCTGAGTTGCTTGTGAAGTCTCTCATCTACTTGGCAAGCTGTAGTCAATTTAAAGCTTCTGAGAAAAAAGAGGGTTTACTCAGGGATTTACTCCTGAACAGATAGTCACATTCACATGTCCATCTATCCAAATGTCCTTATGCAGATGAATGGATAATGAAAATGTCACTTGCATACACAATGAAATACTGTTCAGTATACTAGTATTAAGAGATATATTTTCATATTTCATTGTCTTTATTTATGATTTTTAATAGTGTTTATTTAACTAAATGGGAAAAGTTGTATACTGCAATAAAATAAAATAAATACTAGCAATTAAGTTTTTTCTAGAGATCAAACATGGCATCATAAAGCATTTGATTACAATATAGTCCTCTACAAATATTGAAAAAAATTAACTGTTAAGCACTGCCAAAGAATCTGTGCCAAAGCTGTGACACAAAACAGGAAAGTACTGGAGAGAAGCCTTGATTGTGACCATAACTTTGATAAGACAAAAATTCCCTGAAGCCACCAATGTCAATTTCTTGGGTTTTCAATATTTATATTATTATTATTATTATTATTATTATTATATAAGATAGAGATTTCCTTAATTTTTACACGTTAGTGAGACCATGAGTGCTTCTGTGCATCCAGAAAGAGATTATAAGTTGATCAGGGTACAAGGTGAATTATCAGTTCAGATTAAAATTATCAGCTAAACAAAGGTTGTTCATAGCTGGTAAAGGAGAAGGCTTACATGTTTAAAATCATCCTCCGTTTTCTTCTTCTTCTTCTTCTTCTTCTTCTTCTTCTTCTTCTTCTTCTTCTTCTTCTTCTTCTTC
>NC_034607.1:8443800-8449283 GCF_900095145.1 Mus pahari | reverse complement strand
CTCCTCTTCCTCCTCTTCTTCTACTTCTTCTTCTTCTTCTTCTTCTTCTTCTTCTTCTTCTTCTTCTTCTTCTTCTTCTTCTTTTTCTTCTTCTTCCTCCTCCTCCTCCTCTTCTTCTTCTTTGTCTTCCTCTTTGTCTTCTTTAACATGCGTTCCTTTTTCTTTTATTTTTAATTCAGCTTTAATTCCAAGTTCCATGATTATTCTTCATACACATTCACTACCTCTTGGAAACTTGCTTTTGTTTTTATTTATTTATTTATTTATTTAGATATTTCTTTTTTTGCACTTCAAATGTTATCTCCTTTCTTAGATTCCCCACAGAAAACTCCCTATCCCCTCCCCCTCCAGCCCCCCATTCACCAACCTACACAATCCCACTTCCTGGCCCTGGCATATCCATATACTGGGGCATAGAACTTTCCCAGGATCAAAAGCCTCTCTGCCAATTGATGACTGACTAGGCCATCCTCTGCTACATATTGCAGCTAGAGCCATGAGTCCCTCCATGTGTTTTCTTTGATTGGTGGTTTAGTTCCAGGGAGCTCTGCTGTTACTAGTGAGTTCATATTGTTGCTCCTCCTATGGGGCTGCAAACACCTTCAGAACCTTGGGTACTTTCTCTAGCTCCTTCATTGAGGACTCTGTAGTCCATTCAATGAATGGCTATGAGCATCTACCACATCTGTATTTGTCAGGCACTGGCAGATCCTCTCAGTAGACAGCTATATAAGGCTCCTGTCAACAAGCTCTTGTTGGCATCCACAATAGTCTCTGGGTTTGGTGGTTGTATATGGGAAGGATAGAAGTATCCACACTTTGGTCTTCCTTGTTATTGAGTTCCATGTATTCTGTGAATTGTATCTTGAGTATTCTGAGATACTGGGCTAATATCCACTTATCAGTGAGTGCATATTCTGTGATTGGATTACCTCACTCAGGATGATATCCTCCAGATCCATCCATTTGTCTAAGAATTTTATAAATTCATTGTTTTTAATAACTGAGTAATACTCCATTGGGTAATTATACCACATTTTCTGTATCCATTCCTCTGTTGATGGACATCTGGGTTCTTTCCAGTTTCTGTCTATTATAAATCAGGCTTCTATGAACTTATTGGAGCATGTGTTCTCATTACCTGTTGGATAATCTTCTGGGTATATGCCCAGGAGTGGTATTGTTGGATCCTCTGGTAGTTCTTTGTCCAATTTTCTGAGGAACTGCCAAACTGATTTCCAGAGTTGTTGTACCAGTTTGCAATTCCACCAGCAATGGAGGAATGTGCCTCTTTCTCCACATCCTTGCCAACATCTAATGTCACTTACATTCTTGACCTTAGCCATTCTGACTGGTGTGAGGTGGAATCTCAGGGTTGTTTTGATTTGCATTTCCCTGATGACTAAGGATGATGTACGTTTCTTTATGTGCTTCTCAGCCATTCATTTTTCCTCAGTTGAGAATTCTTTGTTTAGCTCTGTACCCCATTTTTTGAATAGTGTTTTTGGTTCTCTGGAGTCTACCTTGAGTTTTTTCTATATATTGGATCTTAGCCCTCTATTGGATTTCGGATTGGTAAAGATCTTTTCCCAATCTGTTGTCGCTTTTTGTTTTCTTGACAGTGTCCTTTGCCTTACAGAAGCTTTGCAATTTTATGAGGTCACACAGAAGGCAGCTTTGTTAATTAGTGATTGACATGAAAGTTCACATTCCATTATGAGTGGTGCTATCACTGGGCATGTGATCCTGCATTTTATAATAAAGCAGTCTGAGCAAGCCATAGGAAGCAAACAGCAAGTCATACTGCTCTATGATCTCTGAATCAGCTCTGGCCTACAGGTTCCAGTCCTACTTGAGTTCCTTCTCTTACTGATCATGATGACAAACTATTATGTGGAACTGTGAGTTAAAAAAAAATGCCTTCCTTCCCAAGTTGCTTCGGTTATGTTGTTTCATCATACATAACAACCTTAGCTAAGGCATGATTTTCTTAGCTTTGATAATCTATTCAACATATTTTGTCTTAGGAGGAACTCACTGATCATCTAATTTTGGGGCCTCAAGATTGCTATTTACAATACCTTGTTTAATATACTCTTGTCATTGGTCTATTCTTAATTAAACTTGGGGGTTTCTTTCTAATTTTGTGTCAGAATGTAAAGATGTTTTCTTTTAAATCATGGATGTCCATAATGGGAATCATAGAAAACAACCCCTAACATTTGATCATGCTATAAATGGCAGGGTGAGGAGTACAGCTGCAGAAATCCAGGTTTCATATGGATAATTGTTATAACATAGCATATTCTTTTAGAGAGAGACTGCTCTGGCCCAGTGTACCTGTATGCCCTATTCACAACTCCATTATGTTTACATAGTATGTTTATAGCTCATTCCCAGGGTTATCCAATAAAAACCATTTCAAGTATAAAACTTCTAGTCTTCATGGGGAAAGTAATTTCACCCAAGGGATGGACTTTTGCTCGTTTTTTTGTTTTCCTTTTTTTTTTTTTTTTTTTTTTAGATTTAGTAATAAAGTCCAAGAGATAAAGTAATAATGTACGTATTCTTTTTATCAGTTCATCTTTGTATTAGTGATATGTGGTATGTCAATCATAATGGTGGAGCTTGTGAATCATTGGAATATGTTCTAAGCTTAATTTGTAAAAAAGTATTATGCTCCATGTATATGACAAAGATTTTTGAAGTTTGTCTGACCAGTGTATCTTACACATTTTCTATGAGAATTTGGAATATGTTCATCACATTTATCCCAAAGGCTGGGTCCCTTCAATTCTAAAAATATATGCTTATGTATATGCCCTCACAGTATTGTTAATGTCTACTATTGATCTATGCCTATATACTGTTTTAAGTTCCTAATTTCAGGGACATTAGAAAATTCCTTGACCAGAATTTTTATGCCAATATTAGAAGGGAACCATGTGGATTATCCGGACATAATTTAAACAGAGAAACAATGGAAAGAGCAGACTTTATGACTCAAATATCTATGGAACATTTCACCCATACACAAGAGGAATATAATGTCTTCTCAGCACCCTTAGGGTATATATGCCCAGGAGTGATATATAGGTTCTTGAGGTAGAACTATTCTTAACTTTATGAGAAGGATATCCTGATACCCTACTGTGTTCTTATTGAATTGGTAATAGCAATATGACAGGATAAATTTGTTTGCTACAGTGGATGATGGTTCAGTGTTCTGGTGAGAGTGAAAGATGCTTTTCAGTTCTATGGAGATCAGAGGAAAGCATCAGCCATATGACCTTACATGTGACAGTATTTTTTGTTTACTTCTGTATAAGTCAGTCTACCTGGCCAATGAACTTACAAGGAATAATGTCTTAGATTCCCATTTCCCCATTTCAGTTCTGGGATTAAAGATTTCCCATGTGGGGTATGTCCTCTTGTATGCCCAGCAAGTGATTTTCCTAGTAGGTAAGTCACCAGTCTCTTATGTGACATCTTTGGTATCTGGTAAGGTTTTTCTTCTTTCATAATTCAAATTTTTAACTGCCCCGACCACCATAGTGTCAATGGCTAAATATGATGTGGAGCATTGTTGGGGTCTCCCACCTCCTTGTTGCCACCAATCACATGCAGGGCTCCAGTCGAGCCCCCTACAGGCACTGAGGCCCACCAGACAGTTGCTACCAAGAGGACCTCCCCAGATCTCCCAGAATGCAGCATCCTTGGACCGCCTACATCAACAGGCACTCGTCCCTGCCTCAATCCTTGGACCTGCCTACGATCCCTTGGACCAGCCTATGATCAGAACGCTGCCGGCAACTCCAAAGACTTAGGAGGAGGGGCTAAAGATCTTTCCATGTTATAAAAACAGAGTTTGGTTATTAAACCTCGGAGCCTTGATCAGAATTTGTCTAGGCTTCATTTTCCTCTTGCACATTCCATTTCAGCCAGCCCACCTCAGGATGAACCCAGACTGGATTAAAGTGAGTTTTGTCAGAAACTCAGAGCTGGCGCCCAACGGACTGGACCTGGACATGGCGGAGCAGACACTGCCTTTGTGAAGGTTCACGTAAAAAATTAAGAGAGTATCATATCTTGGCCCTCATACCCAGGAAAAAGGAAAATTGTTACAGGTAAGGTACAGGTAGGCTGGTTGGATGTTAACCCGACATCTTTACCGCCTAGGTTGGCAGCGTAAAATGGAATTAGAAATTTCAGGCATGTCTATGTCCGCAGTCCTCGAGAACTGCATCAGGTGAGAGGAATTGGGTTTAAAAAAAAATTAGATTCTTGCTGGCCATGGCCTAGAGAGTAAATGTATTTTAATATTCTCCTGGAGACAGACCAAAGTCCAGAGATGTCTGGCTTTCGCTCTTGACTCCTACAGGAAAAGTTTGATACCTTCTATGTATTGTCTATGTCTGGTGCACCAATTGTCCACATGTCAAGTCATGCATTCTTGTTTTGTTGTCTGAATGAGTGACCATTCTGTGTTCCATGTCTAAAAATATTAAAGGTGCCTAAAACATTGCCCGATGGTGTAGTCTTAGCGCTGCGAGCCGAAAGAGGTTTGTGGTTTAGCCAGGAATCAAACACAGCAGGAGGGCCCCTGCAAAAAACTGCCTTTTAGAGTGCCTTTAAACTCTGAATTTTAAAGCAGAAAAAGCTGATGGTCGATTTTTTCCTAAAAACTTCTTTCAAAGATGATAAGGTGTTTTAAAATTGGGCTTTGCCTTTCCACGTGGGGAGGACAAAGCTCAAGGCAGCCTTGGCCGGCCTGTGTGGTTTTTCCTTTGTTTCACAAACCGCGCCTAAAGAAGTTCTTGTGGCCTCACCCCCTGCCTTCAGGGAGACTGCCCACGTGTTACTAATAAGATTTAATTCAAAATTCATAAGAGGTCGATCAGGCATTACAAGATGGCTTGCCTACTTCATATAAAATTATTAAAGAGTTTGTTTTTACTTGATGATTGTTAAGGGTTTGCTTCTGGTAAACTGGTTATCGCTAATAAGTTTTGCCTCTGAGTATAGCTTATACACCTTACATTATATAAAAATAATTTTTATTGTCTCTGCTTCAATACAAGAAGCTGAGAGTTAAATTTTCAGTGTGGTATTAGCTACAGCCTATACAATAAGGTTTACCTCAAATCCTACTCTCACACAAGGAGTTTTAAAGTTCTGGGTAAATAATTTGCTCCATGGGATTCAGAGACCNTATCCTTTTGATGTTTAAGGTTTTAGTTATGCTAAATAAAATTGTGATATATAAAACTTTACAACAAAAAATTGATTTGCTTTTAAGAGTTTATTCTTTTCAAGCTTCCAAGAGATNTTAATGGGCTAGGATCTTATTATAAGGCTTCAAATTAATTTAAACCTTTTTATTTTTATCTTGAGAGATGCAATTCCTTTGGTAAAAAACAAAAGTCCTTGCAAAAAACAAATGAAGCTTTTCTAATTGTTATCAATTGTACTCATTGGTAACT
>NC_034607.1:8414540-8442594 GCF_900095145.1 Mus pahari | reverse complement strand
TTCAAGCTTTTAACTTTTAAAATAAGAACATTAGAAACTGTGAAATCTGACTTATAAGGATCAGTCTTAGGAGGAGTTCTAATAATTCCCCTCCTTCCTCCATTGTGACCAATTACTCTAAATTCAATCTTAGACTGGTCTGGTAATAATTCCAATATTTATAAGATAACTAAAAATCTTTATTAACTGAGCAGAGTTAAATTTGGCTCAGCCTCCTCTTGTAAAAAACTCACAGCCATTCTGTGGTTCTCAGGCTGCCCCTCCCCCCACACACACCTGGGGCTATTGTCTAAACAAGAGAGTTGCTAATTTGCAACTAATTAGAGTACTACCTGGCCTTTCCCCAAGAAGTTTGTTATCCTGTTACTGTTCAACTCTTTGGCTTTTGTTTTCAAGCAGGTCATCTACACCCAGACGGTGTGCAACCAGTGCTATTCAGCCTCATTTCCCTGCATGGAGTGGTGACAAAAACCCTTTGGCATCAAAACATATATACTGTGGTTTGGTCTCATTTTTCTTTATTAACAAATTTGGAGGCCAAGGTTAACAGCCTTAATAAGTGGTGCTGGTGTTAGGGCAAGATGTTATAAATATCATGGTTAGGCTAGCTACTACAACCTTTGATTAAAATAATATTAAAGCTCAATTGCATAGATTTTGGACTTGGTTCAGTTAAAGGCATAAATTTCGGATATTAGCAAAAGTCATTTGTACACTTAAAACATTAATAAATTGGCTACATTCTGAAACTTCGACTAAAACTAAAATTAATAGGGAGAAAATGCCACCGCCACTCTAGTAGTGACTCACATCAGGCCTAAAAACCTAGAGGAGTCCTGAGAAAAAAGAGTCTCAAAAGAGACTCAGCCTCCTAGAATCCTGGTATTTCCAATCACATATTACGTGAATACTATCTGCATGTTAATAATGCCTCTGGCAGAGCCAAGCCCAGGACATAGCTTAGAGTAATATACTTGCGAAAGTTAAGTTCATATTCTAGTATTTACCAAGGCCTAGAAAATAGGGAAATTGTGGTATTACTATGGCAGAAACACCCAAATCAGGTTTTTCTGCTGGGACCAAAGAAATCAGCATAATTGAGAATTTACTAAGGACCCTGGTGGTGAGATTAAATTCTGACTAGCCTTGCACCGGGCTTCCACCTAGCTGCCTGGTCCCACCCCTAGACTATAGATCATTTCGGGAAAATCTGCATCAAATGTGGCCGCCAGCCACCACGGTTCCTGGGCAGGACGATAGAGCATGAATGTATTTTGTGCAAGTCCAACAAAGATTTTTTTTTTTTTAATATTAAGGGCAGAAATTTTGGGGTCTCCCACCTCCTTGTTGCCGCCAAGCACACGCAGGGCTACGGTCAAGCCCCCTATAGGCACTGAGGCCCACCAGAGAGTTGCTACCGAGAGGACCTCCCCAGATCTCCCAGAATGCAGTGTCCTTGGACCGCCTATGTCAACAGGTACTTGTCCTGCCTCGATCCTTGGACCCGCCTATGATCGGACTGCCGGCAACTCCAAAGACTTAGGAGGAGGGGCTAAAGATCTTTCCATGTTATAAAAACAGAGTTCGGTTATTAAACCTCGGAGCCTTGATCAGAATTTGTCTAGGCTTTTATTTTCCTCTTGCACATTCCATTTCAGCCAGCCCGCCTCTCAGGATGAACCCAGACTGGATTAAAGTGAGTTTTGTCAGAAACTCACAGAGCATGACATAATTTCTTGTCTCTATGACACTAAGAGGTTTTGGTCATCAGATGCTACTGTTTCAAGTCCATGTAGAGTTCACTTTACAAAGGGGTTAGGTAACTCTCACATGACAATTCATTTTAAACATACTAAGCTCTCAGTGGGCAAAGATTGTGCTTCAGAGTGACAAAAAATAACATTACCAGGATGGAAACCACGTGTACATACAAGTAAAACAAACGAATACCTAAAATGAGGTCAGTAGTGCATCAGAGGAAGAACAATGCAGTGACCTAAGTTCAGCAGGAGTGGATGTGACTGAATCAATCATTAACAATGTATAAGGGAAAAGGACAATGTAACCACAGAGCAGCCCACCTACTAAAGTTGACAGTACATAAACGGAAGACTTTAGTAAATGTTGTTGCAGCACATCTGTAGGGTCTAGTGGAATCCTAGCATCTTATGGCTTAGTTCTATTATATTGCCTAATAAGGCAATATGGGAGAAATACTCAATCTCAATTAGGGAAAGAAGGATTATTTTCAGTGTACATTACCACTCAATTTTCAATTTGCTCTGAATGGAGTGTTTATTCTTTAATCTGTGCCAGACTTCATTTCTAGATTACTGGTTTGTGATTTCACAGAAAAAAATTCTTATCCACTCACAATGCTCTTGTGGCCACAAAAAGCCAAGAATAAAATCAGAGAAATTCTTCAATGAAAATAGCTAGAATCCATAAATAAATATGTCAGCTTCCAATTGATCAGACATACCAATAGGTTAAAAATATCAAGTCTTTTGTCACAAATGTCCTATAAGTGATGTGTACATGACCTTCCATATTTACCAAACATCCTCATGAAAAGAAATAAATTAATATTATGCTTAGATATATACTTGAGTCAAAAGATATCAAAATGCTTCTCTCTCTCTCTCTCTCTCTCTCTCTCTCTCTCTCTCTCTCTCTCTCTGTGTGTGTGTGTGTGTGTGTGTCTTGGACAAAACATTTCAGCAATAATGAGAAGGTTTTCCTGCTATATCCACAAGGTTGAAGACACAATCATGAAAGCAAAGATGGCTTCACCAGAATTAGAATGGTAGATTATTGTAAACACATACGATCTTCACACAGGCATCACTGATAATGCTCTTTGTGACACTCTAATTGTGGTGTTCACTATTCCTTGCTGTGAGACTATTTAAGACAACTAAAAGGATGAAGATATCAGTTATTAGTTGAGCCTGAGGATGACTTTCTTCAGGGCAAAGTGAACCCATTACTCCTATTATTTTATATTTTCTTAAAATATTGGATATTTTTCTTTTATATGTGCTTCTGCTGTGGGAGTTCAGAGTTACTTGGATGGTGTATGTTGAGCCTATTCTTGCAATACTGCATAGTAGCACTAGAGTTTTGCATATAAGCAAAGATAAGAGAACAGTTATGCAGATGAAATTATTTTTTTTCAGAATCTCCAGAGACAATTTAGAAACCAAGCGTCTCTGACAGTGATTATATTGAATGGAGAGAATAAATTTGAATTTCTCTGCTTTGACCTATAACCAAATAATTATCCTGCTAATAGCATGTATCAGAAAATATAGGAAAAAACAACTGAGGAAATTACAAGTGGATGAAAAATACAAATTTAGTAGTAATTTGTAAATGAAATCTACTCTATTTGGCATGATGAATCAGTTGGCATCATCTCTGATGGGCTAGAATGGGCCTGGTGTAGCAGAGCAATGCACACTTGTTGGAAAAATGCATGACAATAAAAAGAAATTTTAGTATATATCAACATAGATATACATATAAATGTATACTAATGGGAAGGCTATAAATTTACCCAGTCACTAGTAAAAATCAATGCAGAAATTCTTGTGACAATTAAAATGAAAATAGAAACATTATATGTCTCAGGATATGTATATATATATATATATATATATATATATATATATATATATNTATATATATATATATATATATATATATATATATATATATATGTGTGTGTGTGTGTGTGTGTGTGTCTATATCAACATACTACAGAAATAGTTGCACATCAGTGTTTCTAACAGCATTATAAATACTAGGCAAGCTAAAGAATAAGTTTAGATGTTTATCCACAGATCAGGGATTAAGAAATTTTTCATATATGCTCATTGTAGTTTATTCAGTCACAAAGACAAATGAAATCATTCTGTTTACAGAAAATTGATAAAACTGGAGATAATCATGTCAAATAGCTGAAACTCAGAGAAATATCACATGCTTTAACTTATAGATTCTAGGATTTTATATAGATACATAGTCACATAGATAGTGGAAAGCAGAAGCCATGAAGAATGAACTTGATTATAGCAGAGAAGGGACAAATATCTGGAGAATAAATACAGCCAACACATGTGACATATTTCCATGAAACAACTCTATGAAGTCTATCAATATGAACAACAAACATGCCAACAAATAACTAAATAAATTCAATAAAAGAAGTAACTCTTTACAGCAATGTAGTATCTGGATGTCCACTTTTGGGCTTGGTTATTTGGGTAGGAGCCAGTAACTTCGTTGGTTCACCAAGAGACAAGCATGCCAGCTTCACAGGTCTTTAAATTTGTTAACAGTCCAGGCAAGACATTATTCCATATGGCCAATAAGTTTTTGCCTCCTAGTAACTAAATCTGTTTCCAGGAAGCTGTTTTCTCTTCCCACCACTGTTACATGAGAGTTAAATGTTGAGGGATATCATAGGATTCATCACATCTACACCCATCCTGGGCAGCATGTCCTATAAAATAGGTGCACCAGTCACTCTCAGTTCAGCTTAAGAAACATCAGAATAAAATTCTTTGTAAATGATAGTAGCAGTTGGATTTCCTCCAGGGCAGGCTTAGACTTGAATTAGGCTAATGGGTTTGTCTACACAGGTTAAAGAAAATTTATGTCTTTTGCTGCTTGCTAAAATGTTAATGAGTTCTCATATTCCATGTGATGGACAGCTCTGTGAATCAATTCATATGTAAAGAAATAGTGATACACCTGACACTGAGTTATAGCCACTGCCAAGTCAACATATTTTAGCTATGTCACACCCTACATTAGTGAATTTATATCCAGTCTGTTCATATACCCACAACTGCAGATACATAGCTTATGTCAGATCCAATTTCTGTTTGCAAGCCAAAGCATATGTGCAGATCTTTAGGGACCTATGTTTTCCTGTGAACAGCAGCACGATGTTAGTTGTATATCTGGTTTGAAGCAGCAGTCTTTCACTTGAGGCAACATTTTGTATCCCTGGAGATACTTCATGTGTATATAATATTCTTTCTGACTCTTCTGGCATTCACAGTTAAAAGACTCTATACAATGTTTAGTTTTTAGTACAAACATTCGATAGCCATGACTCACTAGTCTTGCTGCTATGGTTCATAGATAGATGCTTGGCTGCTTCGTTTTACCTGTTCCAAACAGGAAGTGTCAGTTGCAAGAGCAGCTGAGATGTAATGTCATAAGTCACAGTGTGGATTTGATTCATCTTACTTACATCTGGCAGTCCTATTATCCTTCATATTTTTCATTGGCCATACCAGGATATAGATTAAATATGAGTGACACTTAAAATGTAAATTTCCTGTGACTCTATTACCATTTCCCTCAGTTCAGTGTGTCTATCTGGCACTTATTTCCAAGGAACCATAAAGCTAACATTATAAGGTTTTATTGCGGTTCTTCTTTTAAGATTGCATTTACTATCTGGACTTTGAGTCAAAACCCCATATATAGGTCTCCAATGTCTTTCTATATAAATTAACCATTTCTAGAAAGTGTGAAAAAATACAATTAGTACAAAATATAAAAAGGCATAGTCTTTAGATTCTTAGTTACTCTAAAAGTTGATGTGCTTCTGTGGTCTCATCATCATAGCCATCTATAAGTATGCAGACCCAGAGAACATCTTGCTTTACTTCTATCTCCATATACTTAATTGACATATCTTTCATAATGATCACCTGTTTGGTGAACTAATAGACAATGAAGGACAGTGAGGATTCTCATTGATTTTCATGGGAGTTATCTTTGAGCAAAGCTGGTCCTACCCTCAAATCATGAGGATATAAGATCCATTATAGTGTAGATTTTCATTTCTCAGTGTGAAGTGTTACTTCAAATTAGTTTTTACCCTTCTAGATCCTATTTGGCAAATGTGCAGGGACATTCCACTCTTCCCCTTTGGGTTTTATTGAGTGAGGCTCTGATATAGATACACCCATGATGTGAGTGTATATGTGCATTGTACCTGTGACCAGACAGCAAGCCTCAACAGCAGGTCAGCTTATGTTCCTTGTCCTAATGGTGATGTGGTTCTTTTTCTCATAATTTACAGGAGGCAGGTCTTTGGAAATATGATGTTGTTTTGTGCTGTTATCTGTTTTTCACACCAGAGAGGTTTAATTATAGTGTTTGCATAGCATCTCTGTCTTTCTTGTTCTGGTATTACAGTTCGTGATGTTGTAAAGTAGCCCTGGGTCATTCCGTAGTTTCTGCTTATTGTGTTTCTCATCTAAAATTTTCATTTCTTTTTTTTTTTCTTTTCGAGAAAATTTTCATTTCTGTTTCCTTCATCAAGGACATTTAATTTTTGCTTTTGCTTATGGCCCAGTGAGTAGGAAGAAGGGAAGTCGCTCATTCTGTATCTCTAGCAGTGTAGGCAAAGTCTATGATTTGTTATATTGATCTAAAATTATGTTTTCTGCATTTCATATAGTCATTCTCAGTAGCTTATCAATAGAGTGTTCCCTTGATTTTCTGGATTGTTGACAGATGTTGAACACAGTGATTGACAGTTTCAATCAGATTAATAAGGATGTGGAACAGTACTTGTTTCTACTCTGTCCTTTTCATACCAACAATTAATTTTTGGATACAAAAACTAACTTACCTAGGGATCTTCATTTTATTCACAGTTGCATAATTCATATTTGAAACTTCACTCTCATTAGCTCAAAAAAAATGAAAGAGGTGACAGAGCAACAGCGCAATTCAGTTGATGATTTTGAAGGATGTGCAACAACCCTGATAGGAAATTAAAGAGATATTTCAAAGGAAAGTGTTATCATAGAAAATGAAAAATAATATTATTTATTTGTATTTTAAATTTAATCTTTTGCTTAATTAATTTATTTCTTTATTTACACTCCAGATTTTCTTCCCCTCCTGGTCCAGGTCCACCCTACAAGGGTTCCACATCCCATACCTACTTCCTATCCCCTTTTTCCATGAGGATGTACCCCACCATCACCAGCTTACAACCAGAACTCTAAACTCCCTGGGGCCTCCAGTTTCTTGAGGGTTAGGTGCATCTTCTCTTGTTGGGGCCTCCCAGCTCTCAGTTGCCACTGGACCACCTGCGGTTATAATCTTCAGATCTGCCAAGCTTTACTGTTTATACTAATCACTGTCTTTCAAAGCCCAGATCCATCAGTGGAAATCTTCAGATATGCCAGAGCTGCTGCTCTACTGTTGCTGTGTCTCCACCACCTGCTGAGAAGACTGATTGATGTCCCAGAAGACAACATCCTTTGGACCCGCCTACGGACATTCACCTGTGCTTTGATCCTTGGACCTGCCTACCAACATTCACCTGTGCCTTCAAAGACTGGGGATGGGGACTGGGGTTTTTCCCATGCTATATAAACTGAGCTCCTACATTAAACTTTGAGCCTGGATCAGAATAGTTTGTCCTGGCTTCCAAATTTCTCTCGCACATTCCATTTGAGCCCAGCCTGCCTCTCAGGGTGAACCCAAACCGGATTAAAGTGAGTTTTACTGAAGGCAGAAACTAACATTCTCTGACTGAACCCAGATCCAGCAATCCTTTGCTGTATATGTGTTGGGGGCCTCATATCAGCTGGTGTGTGCTTCCTGGTGTGTGGTCCAGTGTCTGAAAGATCTCGGAGGTCCTGGTTAACTGAGACTGCTGGTCCTCCTACAGGATCACCACTCTCCTCAACTTCTTCCAGCTTTTCCCTGATTCAATCACAGGGGCCAGCAGTTTCTTTCCATTGGTTGGGTGCAAATATCTGCATCTGACTCTTTTAGCTGCTTGTTGGGTCTTCAGAGGGCTGTCATGCTAGGTCCCTTTTTGTGAGTGCTCTATAACTTCAGTAATAGTGTCAAGCCCTGGGAACTCTGCTTGAGCTGCATCCCACTTTGGGCCTGTCCCTGGACATTCTTTTCCTCACGCTACTCTCCATTTCCATTCCTGCAGATCTTTCAGACAGGAACAATTATGGGTCAGAGTTTTGACTGTGAGATGGCAAGCTTTTTCCTCAGTTGATGCCCTGTCTTTCTGCTGGAGGTGGGCTCTATAAGTTCTCACTCTCTACTGTCTGGCATTTTCATCTAAGGTCCCTCCTTTGAGTCTTAAGAGTCTCTCACCTCCCAGTTCTCTGGTGAATTCTAGAGGGCCCCCCCCTCCAAATACTACCTCCAGAGGTTGCCTGTTTTCATTCTTTCATTTCATTCTTTCAGGACCCCTCAGGTCTTCAGTCCTTTTCCCTCACCCAATACCAGATGAGGTTCCCCTCTCTGTCACTCTGCTCCCATCCATTTTCCCTTCCAGGTCCCCCCTCTCTCTCTCTCCCCTTGTGATTGCTTTCTTCTCCCTCCAAGTGGGACTGAGGTGTCCACACTTGGGCCCTTCATCTTGTTGACCTTTATGAGTTCTGTGGACTGTATCTTGGGTACTCTCTTTTCTCTTCTCTTCTCTTCTCTTCTCTTCTCTTCTCTTCTCTTCTCTTCTCTTCTCTTCTCTTCTCTTCTCTTCTCTTCTCTTCTCTTTTCCCCTTCCCCTTCTGCTTCCCTTTCCCCTTCCTTCCCCTTCCCTTTCCCCTCCCCTCTTCCTTCCTTCCTTCCTTCCTTCCTTCCTTCCTTCCTTCCTTCCTTCCTTCCTTCCTTCCCTCCTTTCTTCTTTATTTCTTTCATTTTTTTCTTTCTTTCCTTTTTCTTTTTTCTCTTTCTTTCTTTTTTTGATAATATCCACTTATTAGTGAATACATACCACACATGTCATTTTGGGTCTGAGTTACCTCACTCGGGATGGTATTTTCTAGTTCCATCCATGCAAAACTCAGGATTTTCTCATTCTTAATAGCTGGAGAAGTATTCCATTGTGTAAATGAACCACATTTTCTGTATCAATTTTTTTCTGTTGTGGGATATCTGGCTTGTTTCCAGCTTGTGGCTATCACAAACAAGGCTGCTATGAATATAGTGGAACATGTGCCCCTGTGGCATGTTGGGGAATCTTTTGCATATATTTATAAGAGTGTTATTGCTGTGTCTTCAGGTAGATCTATTTCCAATTTTCTGAGGAACCTACAGATTGATTTCCAGAGTGGTTGTACCAGTGTACAATCCCACCAGCAATGGAGGAGTGTTCCTTTTTCTCCAAATCTTCTCCAACATATGTTGTTATCTGAAGTTTTGAACTTAGACATTCTGATTGGTGTAAGGTGGAATCTCAGGGTCGTTTTGATTTGCATTTCTCTGATCACTAAGGACTTTGAATATTTCTTTTGGTCCTTCTCAGCCATTTGAGATTCCTCTATTGTGAAATATCGGTTTAGTTCTATACCCTATTTTTTGATGCATTGTTTCATTTTTTGGTGATTAGCTTCTTGAGTTCTTTATATATTTTGGATATTAGCCCTCTTTTGGATGTGGGGTTAGTGAAGATTTTTCACCAATCTGTAGGTTGCTGATTTGTCAGATTGACTATTTCCTTTGCTTTATAGAAGCTTTCCAGTTTCATGAGTTCCCATTTGTTAATACTTGTTCTTAGAGTGAGCCATTGGAGTTCTGTTTAGAAAATTTCCCCCCTGTGCCAATGAGTTCAAGTCTCTTTCCTACTTTCTCTTATATTATATTCAGTGTATCTGAATTTGTTGAGGTCCTTGATCCAATTGGACTTAAGCTTTATGCAAGATGACAAATATGGGTCTATTTTCATTTTTCTACATACAGATAGCCAGTTAGACCAGCACCATTTATTGAAGATGCTTTCTTTTTTCCATTGTATATTTTTGGCTTTGTCAAAGATAATTTATTTCTGTGTCTTTAATTCTATTCCATTGATCAAGATGTCTGTCTCTGTACCAATACCATTTATTTTTTATCACTATTGTTCTGTAATAAAACTTGATGTCAGGGATGGTGATTACCCCAGAAGTTCTATTCTTGTTGAGAATAGTTTTTGCTATCCTGGACTTTGTTATTCCAAATGAATTTGCAAATTGCTCTTGCTATCTCTATGAAAAATTGAGTAGGAATTTTTATGGCGATAGTATTAATATGTAGATTGCCTTTGGTAGGAGGCCATTTTAACTATTTTAATTCTGCTAATCCATGAGTGTGGCAGATCTCTCTATTTTCTGAGATCTTCAATTTCTTTCTTGAGAGACTTGAAGCTATTTTCATACAGGTCTTTGAATTGTTTGGTTAGAGTTACCCCAAGATATTTTATATTATTTGTCTCTTATGAAGGAAGTTATTTTCCTAATTTCTTTCTCAGCCAGTTTATCATCTGTATAAAAGAAGGCTAAAGATTTATTTGAGTTAATATTTTTATCTGGCCACTTTGCTGAAGTTGTTTGTCAGCTGGAGAAATTCTCTGGTATTATTTTAGGGGTCGCTTATGTATACTATCATATCATCGGCAAATAGGGATCCCCTTGATTTCTTTACGTTGTTTAATTTTTCGACCTAGCACTTTGAATACTATATTGAATATACGTGGGGAGAGAGGGCAGGCTTGTCTTGCCCTTGATTTTAATGGGATTGCTTTAAGTATGCCTACATTTAAATTGAAATTGGCTGTTGGTTTGCAGTAAATTGCTTTTATTATGCTTACGTATGGCCCTTGATTTCCTGATCTCTCCAATACTTTTAACATGAAGGGGTATTCTATTTTGTCAAATGCTTTTTCTGCATCTAAGGAGATGATCATGTTATTTTTGAGTTTGTTTATATAGTGGATTACATTAATGGATTTTCATATATTAAACCAATCTTGCATCCATTGGATGAATCCTTCTTGATTGTGATGAATGATGGTTTTGATGTGTTTTTGGATTTGGTTTACAATAAATTATTGAGTATTTTTGCATTCATATTCATAAGCAAGATTGGTCTGAAGTTCTCTTTTTTGGTTGGATACTTGTATGGTTTAGGTATCAGCATAATTGTGGCTTCATAGAACGAATTAGGTAGTGTTTCTTCTGTTTCTTTTTGATGGAATAATTTGAGGAATATTGGTATTAGGTCTTCTGTGAAGGTCTGATAGAATTCTGCACTGGATTTATCTGATCCTTTTCTTGGTTGGAAGGATTTTGATGACTTCTACTTCCTTGTGGGATATGGGCACATTCAGACAGTTTATCTGCTCTCCGTTTAACTTTGGTATGTGGTTTCTGTCTAGAAAACCATCTATTTTATCTAGATTTCTCAGTTTTGTTTAGTACAGGCTTTGAAAGTCCCCCATTCCTGGGGAGAATCTCGCTCAATTCCCGGGATAAGATGATGCCCCAATAACTGGACAGAAACCATTCTTGATGCAATATGCATGAGTTTTAATGGGGGAAAAAATCAGCATGCTGAGGTCGAGCTCCTAGGAGGTTGGCCCTCAGCATTTACAATTGAGAGCTTTTAAAGGAAACACCCCAAGGAAAGGGGGGGGTATAAGTTCACAAAGAATGGGGAAGCTGAGTAAACATTTCAGCTCATCTCTTATGGAAGAGTTAAAGGCTACCTTTGGCAAACATTCTTGGTGGGGAAACTAAGAGAACATCATAATAGTGGGGATGATGCATTGCAGTTCATCTCCTATGGAAGAGTTACAAGCTATCTTTTGGCAAACATTCTTAGTCCCTTACACAATGAGTCAGGAGCTAGGGTGGGTCAGTTGTGATGAGCCAGGTTTAGTGGTTACTCGTATCTCAGCCTGAAGGTGAAAGAACAAAGAGTTCTATGCTAAGCTTTGTTTCTAGGGGTAGAAAACACATTGAGTTGGGGGTCTTCCAGCTTCATAGAATCAATTGGACACTGTTCCTTCTGTTTCTGTTTAGTGGAATAGTTTGACGATTATTGGTTTTTGATCTTCTTTGAAGGTATGGTAGAATTTGGCACTAAACCCTTCTGCTCCTCGTGTTTTTGTTTGTTTGTTTGTTTTGTTTTGTTTTGTTCTGTTTTTTTGACTGGGAGAATTTAATGACTTCTTCTATTTCTTTAGGGGTTATGGGACTGTTTAGATGGTTTATATGATTCTGATTTAACTTAGGTACATGGTATCTGTCTATAAAATTGTCCATTTCATACAGATTTTTCCAGTTTTGTAGAATATAGGTTTTTGTAACAGGATGTGATGGTTTTTTGAATTTCCTCAGTTTCTCTTGTTATTGCTCCCTTTTCATTTCTTAGTTTCTTGATTTGGATGATGTTTCTGGACCCTTTAGTTAGTTTTGCCAGGGGTTTATCTATCTTGTTGGTTCTGTCAAAGAACCAGCTTTTGGTTTTGTTGATTGTATTGTTCTCTTTCTTTCTATTTGGTTGATTTCAGCCCTGAGTTTAACTATTTCCTGTTTTCTTCTCCTCTTGCATGTGTTTGCTTCTTTTTGTCTTAGAGCTCTGAGGTGTTTTGTTAAGTTTCTAGTGTAAGATCTCTCCAGTTTCTTTACCACTGCACTTAGTGCTATAAATTTTCCTCTTAGCACTGCTTTCATTGTGTCCCATAAGTTTGGGTATGATGTGCCAACATTTTCATTAAATTCCAGGAAGTCTCTAATTTCTTTGTTCCTTTGTTCCTTCCTTCCTTCCTTCTTTCCTTCCTTCCTTCCTTCCTTCCTTCCTTCCTTCCTTCCTTCCTTCCTCCCTCCCTTCCTTCCTCCTTTCTTTCTTTCTTTCTTTCTTTCTTTCTTTCTTTCTTTCTTTCTTCCTTCCTTCCTTTCTTTCTATTAGATATTTTATTTATTCACATTTCTTCTTTACTTTTTTTTGATATTTATTTTTATTAAATGTTTTCTTCATTTACATTTCAAATGTTATCCCCTTTCCTAGTTTCCTCTCTGAAAATCTTTGATACCCTCCCCCTGCTCATTCTTATTCCTTGTATAAAGCTCTAGTCTAAGTGGATCAAAGAACTCCACATAAAACCAGAAACAATGAAACTTATAGAGGAGAAAGTGGGGAAGAACCATGAAGATATAGGCACAGGGGGATGATTCCTGAACAGAACACCAATGGCTTTTACTGTAAGATCAAGAATCCACAAACGGGACTTCATAAAATTGCAAGGCTTCTATAAGGCAAAGGACACTGTCAATAAGACAAAAGGGCAACCAACAGATTGGGAAAAGATCTTTACCTATCCAAAATCCAATAGGGGACTAATATTCAATATATATAAAGAACTCAAGAAATTGGATTCCAGAAAACCAAATAACCCTTTTAAAAATTGGGTACAGACCTAAACAAAGAATTCTCAACTGAGGAATATTGAAAGGCTGCAAAGCACCTGGAAAAATGTACGACATCCTTAATCATCAGAGAAAGGCAAGTCAAAATACCCCTGATTTTCCACTTTACACCATTCAGAATGGCTAAGATCAAAAGCTCAGGTAACAGCAGATGCTGGCAAGGATGTGGAAAAAGAGCAACACTTTTCCATTGCTGGTGGGATTGTAAGCTGGTACAACCAGTCTGGAAATCAGTTTGGCAGTTCCTCAGAAAATTGGACATAGTACTACCAGAAGATCCAGCAATACCACTCTTGGAAATATATTCAGAAAATGCTCCACCTTCTAATTTATTTACATTTCAAATGTTATCTATCCACTTTCCTATTTTCCCATCCAAAAAAACCCCTATGCCCCACTCTCCCCCTGCTCACCAACCAACCCACTCCTGCTTCCTAGCCCTGGCATTCTGCTATACTGGGTCATATAATCTTCACAGGACCAAGGGCCTCTCCTTCCATTCCGACTAGGCCATCCTCAGCTACATATGCAATTAGAGCCATGAGTCCCTACGAGTTTTCTTTGGTTGGTGGTTTAGTCCCAGGGTTTGACCATGTTACCATTGAGTAGAGAGTGGTTCAGTTTCCATGTTTATGTGCTATTATTGAAGACCAGTCTTAGGCTATTGTAATCTGACAGAATGCATGGGATTATTTCAATATTCTTGTATGTGTTGAGGCCTGTTTTCTGACTGATTATAGGGTCAGTTTTAGATAAGGTACCATGAAGTGCTGAGAAGAAGGTATATTCTTTAGATTTAGGGTAAAGTGTTCTGTTGATAACTGTTAAATCTGTTTGGTTCATAATCTCCATTTGTTTTACTGTGTCTTTGGTTAGTTTCTGTTTCAATTACCTGTCTATTGGTGAGACTGGGATGTTGAAGTCTCCCACTATTATTTTGTAGGGTTCAATGTGTGTTTTAGGTTTTAGTAAGGTTTTTTTTTTTTTTTTTTTTTTTTTTATGAATGTGGGTACCCTTACTTTTGGAGTATAGATGTTCAGAATTGAACTTCCTCTTGGTGGATTTTCTCTTTGATGAATATAAAGTGTTCTTCCATACCACACTTGATAACTTTTTGATAAAAGTCTAGGTTATTGGATATTAAGACAAAAACTCCAGCTTGTTTCCTGGGACCATTTGCTTGGAAGACATTTTTCCATCCTTTTACTCTGAGATATCTATCTTTGTTATTCAGGTGTGTTTTTTTGTATGTAGCAAAATGCTGGATCTTATTTGCATATCTATTCTGTTAGCTTATGTCTTTTCATAGGTGAATTAAGTCCACTAATATTTAGAGATAATGAAGACAGATGACTGTTGTTGGTTCCTGGTATGTTTCATTTTGTAGGTGGCTCTATGTGCTTGTGGTTCTCTCCTTTTGGCTTTGTTGTGAGATGCTTAATATCTTGACTTTTCTTTGGTGAATATACCTTCATTGTGTTGGAGCTTTCCTTCTAGGATCCTCTGTAGGGCTGTACTGGTAGATAGGTATTGTTTGAATTTGGTTTTGTCCTGGAATATTTTGTTTTCTCCATCTATATTGATTGAGAATTTTGCTGGGTGTAGTAACCTGGCCTGGCCTTTGTGTTCTCTTAGAGTTTGCATGACCTCTGACTCAGCTCTTCTGTCTTTCATAGTCTCTGTTGAAAAGTCTGGTGTAATTCTGATAGGTCTACCTTTGTATGTTACTTGGTCCTTTTGGATGCACCTTTTAATATTCGTTCTTTTTTCTATACCTTTAGTGTTTTATTATTATGTGACAAGAGGATTTTCTTTTCTATTCCCATTTATTTGGCGTTCTATAGGCTTCTTGAACCTTTATGACCATCTTTTTCCTTAGGTTGGGGAAGTTTTCTTCTATGATTTTATTGAAGACATTTTCAGGTCCTTTGAAAAGGGAATCTTTTTATCCTCTACTTCAATTATTCTTAGTTTTGGTCTTTTAACTGTGTCCTAAATTTACTGGATGTTCTGGTTTAGGTGGTTTTTACATTTTTATTTCCTTTGACAGTTGTGTCAATCTCTTATATGGTATCTTCTACACCTGAAGTTCTATCTTCTCTCTCTTGTATTCTGTTGATGATACATCTGCAATTCCTGACCTCTTTCCTAGGTTTTCCATTTCCAGGTGTCTTAGTCAGGGTTTCTATTCCTGCACAAACATCAGGACCAGGAACTAGTTGGAGAGGAGCAGGTTTATTCAGCTTACACTTCCATACTGCTGTTCGTCACCAAGGAAGTCAGGACTGGAACTCAAGCAGGTCAAAAAGCAGGAGCTGATGCAGAGGCCATGGCAGGATGTACATTACTGGCTTTCTTCCCCTGTCTTGCTCAGCCTTTTCTCTTATAGAACCAAGACTACCAGCCCAGAGATGGCACCACCTACAAGGGGACCTCCCCCGTTGATCACTAATTGAGAAAATGCCTTACAGCTGGATGTTATGGAGGCATTTCCCCAACTGAAGCTCCTTTCTCTGCAATAACTCCAGCCTGTGTCAAGTTGACATAAAACCAGCCAGTACAATTGACCCATTGTCAACTTGACACACAAACACATTAGTAGTAAGCATCAACCCTTAGTTCCTTATTCATCACCAAGATCTAAACAACTTTAAAAGTCTCACAGTCTTTACATATTAAAAGTTCAATCCGTTTAAAATATCGAGTATGTATTAAAATTCAAAGTACTTTAAAAATCAAAGACCCTTAACTGTGGGTTTCACTAACATCTTCCTTCAAGAGGGAATATTATCAGGGCACAGTAACAGTCAAAGGCAAAAATCAATCTCCAACCACCCAATGTCTGGAATCCAACTCACGATCTTCTGGGATCCTCCAAGGACTTGGGTTACTTCTCCAGCCATGCCCTTTGTAGCATACACCTTGTCTTCTAGGCTCCAGATGCCTGTACTCCACTGCTGCTGCTGTTCTTGGTAGTCATCTCATGGTACTGGCATCTCCAAAATGCTGCTGTCTTCCACTGTAACTTGGCTTCAACAATAGCCTCTCATAGGTTCTCTTCATGGTGCCAAGCCTCAACTCTTTTGCATGACCCCTTCAGTCCTGGGCCATCAATTGCAACTGAGGCTGCACCTTCACCAATGGCCTTCCATGACCTCTCACAGTGCTGAGCTTCAGCTGCTCTGCTTGAAACCTTCATGCCTTCAAAACCAGTACCACCTGGGTAACTCTTAGATATTACTAAGTCCAGCCACAGCACAAGGTACAACCTTGGCTATCTCTGGAACACAGCCTCTGTACTCTAAGAAACCACTTCCCAGAAGATGTCACCTCAATGACATTGGTCTCTTCTTAATCACTGCCAGTTTCTTAGCTCCAGCTAACCTACATCAATAGTCTCAGTAATGCAAAGGTTTTGCTTTAGTAGTTCTGGTATCTTGTTAATCATAGCTGATTCTTCAGCCCCAGCTAAGCAGAACCATAGAATAATCAAATTCCAAAATAGCAATGGCCCTGAAAAGAGTCCTTAATTTTCACTCTGAAATTTAACAAGTGAGGCCTCCATCTTCTGCACTGTTCTCAACATTATCTTTCAAACCCCTATACAACATCTGACAGAGCTCTTAACACTGAATGAATACTCTAGCCCAAAGTTCCAAAGTCCTTCCACAGTCCTCCCCAAAACATGGCCAGGTTGTCACAGTAATACCTCACTATGCTGGTATCAATTTTTCTTAGTCAGGGTTTCTATTTCTGCACAAACATCATGACCAGGAACTAGTTGGAGAGGAACAGGTTTATTCAGCTTACACTTCCATACTGCTGTTCATCACCAAAGAAGTCAGGACTGGAACTCAAGCAGGTCAAAAAGCAGGAGCTGATGCAGAAGCCATGGAGGGATGTTCCTTACTGGCTTTCTTCCCCCATCTTGCTCAGCCTTCTCTCTTATAGAACCAAGACTACCAACCCAGAGATGGCACTACTCACAAAGGGACCTCCCCCATTGATCACTAATTGAGAAAATGCCTTACAGCTGGATCTTGTGGAGGCATTTCCCCAACTGAAGCTCCTTTCTCTGTAATAAGTCCAACTTGTGTCAAGTTGACACAAAACTAGTTAGTTCACCCAGCTTGCCTCTACTTGTGTTTTCTTTATTGTTTCTATTTCCTCTTTTAGGTCTTGGATTGCTTTATTCAATTCCTTTACCTGTTTGATTTTGTTTTTATGTATTTCTTTAAGGTATTTATTTGTTTCCTCTTTAAGAGCTTCTACCTGTTTACCCGTGTTTTCCTGTATTTCTTTCAGTGACTTATTTCTATCCTCCTTAAGGGACTCTATTATATTCATTAGATAGGATTTTTTATCAGCTTCCTGATTTTCAGGTGTATTGGTGTATTCAGGTGCTTTGGTGTGAGACCTGAGTTCTGATGATGCCCACATACATTGGCTTCTATTGCTTACTGTCTTGTGCTTGCCTCTTGCCATCTGAATATTCCTGGTATTTGCTGGTCTGGATGGCTTTGTCTGGAGTCATCCTCTTTTGTCCTTGGGTTGCTTCAGGTCTCCTGGTAGGCCTATGAGATAGCTGTAGTAGACCATCTATGGGGCCTTCTAACCAGGGGCTCTTTAGAGGGGCAGAAAGACTGCTGATCTGTTGCTCCTGGCTGCAATAGGTCTCCTAGGAGGCCTGTAGACTGTTGGGTTTTCAGAGGAACAGTTAAACTGTCATCCTGTGTGAAAATGCTTTCCGCAGGGCCCTATGGACTGTGGTTTCTGTTTCCCTCTGTGCAGCAGAACTCCAGGGAGGCTTTTGGTCTGTCAGTTCAGTTGCCCTGTATGCCACAGAGGCCCTGTGGTGTCTGTTTCCCAGTTGCCCTATGTACAGAGGAGCTCCTGGGATGCCCTCAAGGTATGTTGTCTTCAGGGGAGCAGTCAAGCTAGTGATCAGTTGCTCAGTTGCCCTATGTGCAGCTGATCTCCTGGATGCCTCAGGCTGTGGTGTCAGTTGCCTGACAGCTCTGAGTTCAGGGGATCTTCTGGGATGGCTCAATATATGGTGTTTTCAGGGGAGCAAACTAGCAGTCTGCCCTGGCAGAAAGGACAGTGAAGAATGCATTACTTATATTTTAATGCCAATTTTATTATTCATTGAATGTTTATGATTACACTTTCAATTACAAAGTTATATAAAGGACTCTTGCAACAATGGCAAATGAGGGAAATAGCTGTCTCAAAGGATAAATACAGACCACAGTTAATGTTGTCTATGTGTTCTGTGTTATGTGCCCTGGTCACTTTCTATTATCTTATATCCATAATCTGCATTCCATTGAATAAACATCAAGATCATTAGATCTGCTGATGATAAGGGTGGTTCTAGAACTAATGATAGTCCTGTATAAATGTGTATTTCTGATCCTGAAAAATTTTCTTGTTGGTTTTGCCAAGCCCTGTCCAAGGTTTTGACATGACTTCAAAGTTAAGTTCAGTTCCGGAGTTGAGATACAGAATCAGATCCGGATGACCCTAAAATTGAGTAGACAATTAACAAGCTGTATGAGAACTTCTCATCAGTGGGGATTAATGTGAGCAAAATCCCTAGGAAAATCAAGAGTTGTCTGCATGTGTCTCTTGACATACACATGGACTGGGGGCAATGCATACCTCATTTCTGTGTCTCCTCTTTTTGGTTACTAGGTGAGGTTGCTTTGCTCCTCTATAACAGTTCTTCAACTTTGTTTTCCTGACATGTTTAGAATATTTTCATGTGCTTAGAGGGCTCCAATATACTTTAAGGAGTTTATAACTTGGCGTCATTTTATTGAAGAATAATTATTTATCATTCTCTTCCTTATGGGTGGTCTAGTGAAAAATGGCTTTCATCAATTTGTATTCACCTACATACTGACCGCCAGTTGAACCAGCACCATTTGCTGAAAATGCTGTCATGTCTTTTTTCCTCTAGATGGTTTTAGCTCCTTTGTCAAAGATCAAATGGTAATAGGTTTGTGGGTTCATTTCTGAGTCTAATTCTATTCCATCGATCTACCTGACTGTCTCTGTACCAATACCATACAGGTTTTATCACCATTTCTCTGTCATATAGCTAGATGTCAGATCTAGTGATTCCCCCAGAAGTTCTTCTGTCACTAAGAATAGTTTTTGATATCCAGGATTTTTTTGTTATTTCAAATGAATTTGAGAATTGATCTTTCAAACTCTATTTAAAATTTATTCTGAAGAGATGCAAGTGTTTCTAATGAATGTGTGTAAATCTTTTCTTAACAATATATACATTTTAACAAATATTGAGAATTGTAAATAAAATATAGCATCTTCACAGGGTTGATCTTTAATTAAAAATATGACATCGAACTTGATTAGGAACCATCTGAATGATATCAAGTTAGGAGCAGTTATTTATATATTGAGATAAAGTCAGACTTCACATGTTGTAGACATTAATGGATAATTTTGACTGCTCCTTCTCAGATTGAACTTTTTTTTTCCAACCAACCAACCAACCAACCAACCAACCAACCAACCAACCAACAGCTTTATTAATTTTCTTTGGCCCTTTTTATACCTTCTTAGATAAAACATTCTTTAGACAATTACCTCAGAGATAAAATGTTACATGAAATGGGAGTTACAGAAGGGAATTGATATTAAAATCAGTGTTTCATTCTAATATGCTCATTATAAGTTCAAAGCAACAGTTTTTACATGGCCTTACCTTAAAAGTGCACATCTGTGGCATTATCCTTGAACCTAATTGTTTTTCCTTCAACAAAAAAGTATCCCAAATATATTTATCTTTTTAGTGTGATTATAAAAGCTCATTGTATTTCTTATTATGCAATATTTACTTATTATTATGAGTACTGGGAAAATTCTATTTTTGATTCTAAGATTTTTATATCTTTTTTTATCTTTTCTTTTATTTGATATCTTCTTTATTTACAAGTGTTATTCCCTTTCCCTGTTTCCCCTCCACAAACTACCTATCCCATCTCCACTCACCCTGCTTATATGAGCTGTTTCCCCACCCATCAACTCCTGCCTTCCCGCTGTCCCATTCCCCTACATTGGATAATCAAGCCTTTACAGGGACAAGGGCATCTGCTCCCATTGATGCCCTGCAAGGACATCCTCTGCTGCATATGCTGCTGGAGCCATGAGTCCTTCAGTATGTACTCTTTCATTGGTGGTTTAGTCCCTGGAAGCTCTGGGGGGCCTGGTTGGTTGATATTGTTGTTATTCATATGGGGTTGCAAACCCCTGAGCTCCTTCAGTCCTTTATCTAACTCCTCCACTGGGAAACTTGTGCTCAGTCCAATGGTTGGTTGTGAGCATCATCCTCTATATTTTTCAAGCTCTGGCAGAGCCTCGCAGGAGACAGCTATATCAGTGTCCTGTCAGCAAGCACTTCTTGGCATCCACAACAATGTCTGGGTTTGGTGACTGTATGTGGAATGGATTACCAGATGGGGCAGTCTCTGGATGTCCTTTCCTCTGCTCCATATTTTGTCTCCATGGTTCTTCCTGGGAGTGTTTTGTTTCCCCTTCTAAGAAGGACTGAAGCATCCACAAGTTGGCCTTCCTTCTTGAGTTTTATTTTGTCTGTGAATTGTATCTTGGTTACTCTGAAATTTGGGGCTAATATCCACTTATTAGTGAGGGCAAACGATATGTGTCATTTTGTGATTAGGTAACCTCACTCAGGATATTTTCTAGTTCCCTCTATTTGCCTAAGAATTTCATAAGGTCATTTTTAATAGCTGAGTAGTACTCCATTGTGACAGTATACCACATTATCTGTAGCTATTTCTCTGTTGAAGGACATCTGGATTCTTTCCAGCTTCTGGCTACTATAAAGCTGCTATGAGCATAGTGGAGCATGTGTCCTTGTTATATGTTGGAATGTTTTTTAGTTATATGCCCTAGAGTGTTGTAGTTGGGTACACAGGTAGTACTATGTCCAATTCTCTGAGGAACTGGCAGATTAATTTCCAGAGTGGTTTCAATCCCACCAACAATGGATGGGGGTGGTCCTTTAGGTCCACATCCTCACCAGCATCTGCTGTCACCTGAGTTTTTGATCTTAGCCATTTTGACTGGTATGAGGTAGAATTTCAGGGTTGTTTTGATTTGCATTTCCCTGATAAAAAAGGATGTTGAAAATTTCTAGGTGCTTCTTGGCCATTCAATATGCCTCCGTTGATCATACTTTGTTAAGTTCTGTATCCCATTTTAATAGGGTTATTTGATTCTCTTGAGTCTAACTTCTTGAGTTCTTTGTCCTT
The DNA here is from genome assembly GCF_900095145.1 of Mus pahari. Lineage (NCBI taxonomy): Eukaryota > Metazoa > Chordata > Mammalia > Rodentia > Muridae > Mus > Mus pahari. Next base: position 8,421,034 of record NC_034607.1, on the reverse strand, counting down.
ATAGGATATTAGCCTTCTATCAGATGTAGGATTGGTAAAAATATTTTCCCAGTATGTTGGTTGCCAATATGTCCTATTGACATTTTTAAAACCCACTTCCCTTTCTTTTTCTTCCCTTCAAGCCATCCCATATACTCCATAATGTTCTCTTTCAAATTCACTGTCTAGTTTTTTGTTGTTTTTTTTTTTTTTTTTTTGCATTGCAATTCATCAATAAAATTTGAGTCAAAATGCAGTCACAGAGACATGCAATGACATTTTCTTTTGGTCATAGATACCATTAACAGATCAGGACATAGAAAACATTCCAGGTCATCCTGCATCTTCCTACACTCAGTGCCCATACCTTCCAGAATGACAGCCTTTATTCTTGTATTTGTTGGGCAAGTAAAGAGTGAATTACATGTAATGTTCCTGCTCCATATGATATTCACTTTCAGAATTAAAGTTTAGACAGAATGGCCCTCACTCTTCTATTATGGGCTGATGAGAAAACACATTAGAATTTAATATTCTAGTTATCACCAAAGTGAGTTGCTGTATAGTCTCACCTGACTTATTTCATTTTTCAAGATTGCTAGCAATCCCCCAATTTCTCCATAGATTTTCAATATTGAGGTTCTGATGTGTTGCTAGCCAGTGTGTTCTCACCCTTATAAATACTATCTTCTCATAATCAAACATGGTTTCACACTCCACTGTCTTAGTTTGAATTGCTTGTTCCATAGACTTTGAGTTAGGGTCAGCTCCTGATATATACTTCTGTGCTCCAGTGGTTCTCTTTCTATATGGGTGAGTGGTTTAATTGGGTAGAGGGTAGAACTTGAGTGTCTTGAGACCAGATGTAGTTGTGCTGCATTGGCTGCTTGTTCTTATTGGAGTTGAGTGTCCTTTGGGTTCTATTATTTGTCCATAGGAATATATAAGAGACTGACATGGAACAGCAGCCTTGAGTAGTTTCCCAGCATTCATTTTCTGGGTCAGTATTTCCACTACTTTTATTTTTGATGTCTTTTCTTCGGGGAATTTTCCTTTGGCCCCTCTAAAGCAAGATATGAACATAGGAGAATTCTGCTCTTTTCCTCACTTTTTGTACAACACTTTAGAACACATTTTGTTTTTCTTATTTGTAACCATATTTATAAGTATTTGTGTATTTTTTTCTAGTTCTCCTTATTCTGCTTTTTACTGCAGTGTTCCCTTGCCTTCAGCGTGTGCCACAGATTTTGTTCTTGTTTTCCCATTTGTGAGAATTTAATTGAATATTGTTTGCCTCTACCTTCCATCTTTTTCAACAAATGTTTTTGAATGGAAAAATTATTTATCCATGACATAATTAGAGAATGTTGATATTTCATAGAAACATGAATCTGATTTGACAGTTTGTTGTCATAGTATGGAAGGTCCATGAAGAAATAAAACAGAATAAATAGCAACTCAATTGAGAGAGTTGGACCTCATGCAAAGATTCTGTCAAATAATTAACAAACATTTTGAAGAAAATGAATGAAATCTTGTTACTGAAGTGAGAAAAATATACTTTTTCTTGGGTTATCATTATCATTTTGGAGTTTTCATAGGTTTAAAGCTTATTTTCCAATGCATCTAAAGATTGATTACAACAAAGGATCACAGCATTAAAAAATACCAAAGAATCATTTGGTATTTCTCAGTTGAGAATTCTTTGTTTAGCTGTGTACCCCATTTTTAAATATAGTTATTTTTCCTCTGGAATCTAACTTCTTGAGTTTTTTGTATATATTGGATATTAGCCCCCTATTGAATGTAGGATTGGTGAAGATCTTTTCCCAATCTGTTGGTGGCCTTTTTGTCTTCTTGACAGTGTCCTTTGCCTTATGGAAGCTTTCAATTTTATGAGGTTACATTGGTCTACTCACAGTCCATTACATCACAAGCAATTGGTGTTCTGTTTAGGAATTTTCCTCTGTGCCCATATGTTCAAGGCTCTTCCCCACTTTCTCTTCTATAAGTTTCAGTATATCTAGTTTTTTGTGAAGGTCCTTGATCTACTTGGATTTGAGCTTTGTACAAGGAGATAAGAATGGGCTGATTTGCCTTCTTCTGCATGCTAACTGCCAGTTGAGCCAGCACCATCTGTTGAAAATGCTGTCTTTTTTCCACTAGATGATTTCAGCACCTTTGTCAAAGATAAAGTGACCATAGGGGTCCTTCAATTCTATTCCATGGATCTACTTGTCTGTCACTGTACCAATACCATGCCATTTTTTATCACAATTGTGCTGTAGTATATAGTACAGCTTGAGGTCAGGGATGGTGATTCTCCCAGAAGTTCTTTTATTGTGGATAATAGTTTTCGCTATCCTGGTTTTTGTTTGTATGTTTGCTTGTTTGTTTTTGTTTTTGTTTTGTTTTTTGTTTTTTTGTAATTCCAGATGAATTTGGAAACTGATCTTTCTAAATCTGTGAAGAATTGAGTTGGAATTTAGATGGGTTTTGTATTGAATCTGCAGATTGCTTTTGGCAAAATGGCCATTTTTACTATATTAGTCCTGCCTAATCCATGAGCATGGGAGATCTTTCCGTCTTCTGAGATTTTCTTCGATTTCTTTCTTCAGAGACTTGGAGTTCTTATCATACAGATCTTTCACTTGCTTAGTTAGATTCACACCAAGGTATTTTACATTATTTGTGACTATTGTGAAAGGTGTTGTTTCCCTAATTTCTTTCTCAGCCTGTTTATCCTTTGTGTAGAGAAAGGCCACTGACTTGTTTGAGTTAATTTTATATCCAGCCACTTTGCTGAAGTTGTTTATCAGGTTTAGGATTTCTCTGGTAGAATTTTTGGAGTCACTTATATATACTATCAAGGACCTAAGGAGCGGAAGGGGTGGTCAGCCCCATAAGAGGAACAACAATATAAACTAGCCAGTACCCCCCAGAGCTCACAGGGACTAAACCACCAAGAGCACACATGGTGGGACTCAAGGCTTCAGCTGTATATGCAGCAGAAGATGGCCTAGTCGCTCATCCTTTGTTCTATAAAGGCTCTATGCCCCAGTGTGTGGGAATGCCAGGGCCAGGAAGCAGGGGTGGGTGGGTTGGTGAGCAGGGAAAGGGGGTGGGGATAGAGGGAGGGTGTTTTTCAGAGGGGAAATCTGGAAATCAGATTACCTTTGAAATGTAAATAAAGAAAATATCCAATTTAAAAAAAAAACAAGAGTTTAAAAAAGGGGGGGCGCCTGGTCACCTTTGGCAAGTACTCAGTAGACAGTCCAACTATCCCCAGAGGACTCTCCATGTGATCTTAGAATCACTGGTGAGTGGAACACAACATCTGTTCCAAACCAATTGTGACAGGCCTGTGACAGCAGAAGCAAGGACACGGGAGCCCTGCCTGACCAGTGGCTTGGGTTCCATCTGAAAGGTACTGTTATACCTTGATTTCAAACACATCAGACAACCCCATGGTCCTCAGAGGTGACACCACTTCCAGGCGCTGTAACTCGCCCAGGATCTTAGGATTCCAGGATTCCAGGATAACAGGAGCTGGGTCACACCAGTATTTCAGGGTCTCAGAGGAGCTTGACTGCCAAGAACTCTGATACAACCAGAATCTCAGGTTCAAAGGAGCCTGGAATCACAGAATCAGAGAAAGCTGGATTCTGAGGAGTCCCGAATCAACTGGGATTATAGGAAGGACAGGCTCCAATCAGATATATTGAGGGCAGTGAGATCTTGAGATAATCAGAGGGCAGGATGCAAGTGTAAGTACAGAAGCAACAGAAACCAAGGATGCTTGGCATCCTCACAACCAAACCCTCCCACCATAGCAAGTCCTAGATACAACATCACACCAGAAAAGCAAAACATTGATCTAAAGTCACTTTACATGATGGCGAGGGAGGACTTTAAGCAGGAAATGCAGGAAAACACAGGTAAACACATAGAGCCCTTAAAGAGGAAGCACAAAAATCCCTTAAAGAGTTATAGGAAAACACTATTAAACAGGTGAAAGAATTGAACAAAACCATCCAGGATCTTAAAATGGAAGTAGAAACAATAAAGAAATCACAAAGGGAAACAATTCTGGAGATAGAAATCCTAGGAAAGAAATCAGAAACCCTAGATGTGAGCATCAGGAACAGAACACAAGAGATGAAAAGTGAATCTCAGGTGCAGAAGATTCCATAGGGAACATGGACACAACAATCAAAGAAAATGCAAAATCATCCTAACTCAAAACATCAAGGAAATCCAGGACACAATGAGAAGACCAAATGTAAGGATAATAGGTTGAAGAATAAAAATTTAAAAGGCATGACCTCTACATTCAAGGGCCTTGGTCTCTGGCAGGTGACCGCACCCGGAACCTACTTATAAAAGCAATTCTTAAAGTCCCAATGCCCTCTGTGGAATGTCCCAATGCCCCAGGTGTGTTTTGCTCAGAGTAACAGAGTAGAACATGACCTAACTGTTGCCCTCTGTGGAATGTCCCTGCGCCCTAAAACACATTGTTTAATGTAACACCTGGTATAGTTTAACTGTTAAATTGTTAAGTAAATGTGTGACTTTGGACTTCTCCTGTTTCCTGCCCAACCCTCCTCCCTCCTTTGTGGTTTCTGCCTTCATAAGCCTGTCACAAATTCGGGTCAGGGTCGAACTCCTCTACCCCTGCATGGCTTATGAGTTTCGACCCCAGCATGCTGGCCTGAGCTCAATAAACTTCCTCGTGTGATTACAGCAAGTTCGGTCTCAGTATCTCACTGGGTGCATGCTATTCCTGAGACTTGAGTGAGGGTCTCCTTTGGGGGATCTTTCAAGGTCTAGATGAGAATGAAGATATTCAACTTAAAGGGTCAGTAAATATCTTCAAAAAATTATTAAAGAAAACTTCCCTAACCTAAAGAAAGAGATACCCATAAACATACAAGAAGCCTACAGAACTCCAAAGAGACTGGACCAGAAAAGAAATTCCTCCCAACACATAATAATCAGAACACAAATAGACTAAATAAAGACAGAATATTAAATCAGCAAGGGAAAAAGGTCAAGTAACATCTAAAGGCAAACCTATCAGAATTACTCCAGACTTCTCACCAGAGAATGTGAAAGCCAGACGATCCTGGACAGATGTTATACAGACCTTAAGAAAGCACAAATTCCAGCCCAGGCTACTATATTCGGCAAAACTGTCAATTACCATAGATGGAGAAATCATGGTATTCCATGACAAAGCCAAATTCATACAATATCTTTCCATGAATCCAGACCTCAAAGGAAAATAAAGGTAAAACTCCAACACAAGGAGGGAAATGACGACATAGAAAAAGCAAGAAAGTAATCCTTCAACAAACCTAAAAGAAGACAGCCACAAGAACAGAATTCCAACTCTAACAACAAAAATAACATGAAGTAACAGTTACTTTTCCTTAATATCTCTTAATATAAACAGAATCAATTCCCCAATAAAAAGACATAGACTAACAGACTGGCTACATAAACAGGACCCAACATTTTGCTGCATACAGGAAACCCATCTCAGGGGCTTCCTGAGAAAGACACTACCTCAGAGTAAAAGGCTGGAAAACAATCTTCCAAGCAAATGGTCCAAAGAAACAAGCTGAAGTAGCCATTCTAATATCGAATAATATCAACTTCCAACCCAAAGTTATAAAAAAGACAAGGAGTGGCACTTTATACTCATCAAAGTAAAATCTTCCAAAATGAACTCTTAATTCTGAATATATGCTCAAAATGCAAGGGCATCCACATTCATTAAAGAAAATTTAGTAAAGCTCAAAGCACACACTGCATCACACACAGTAATAGTGGGATACTTTAACACCCACTCTCATCAATCTACAGATCCTGGAAACAGAAACTAAACAGAGACACAGTGAAACTAAGTTATGAAACAAATTGGTTTACCAGATATCTACAAAACAATTTACCCTAAAATAAAAGAATATAATTTCTCAGCACCTCATGTTACCTTCTCCAAAACTGACCATATAATCTGTCACAAAACAGGCCTCAACAGATACAAAAAAATTGAAATTATACCATGCATCCTATCAGATCACCACAGAATAAGGCTGATCTTCAATAACAACATAAATAATATAAAGCCAACATTCACTTGGATGCTGAACAACACTCTCCTCAATGATAACTTGGTCAAGGGAGAAATAAAGGAAGAAATTAAAGAATTTTTAGAGTTTAATGAAAATGAAGACACAACACACCCAAACTTATGGGACACAATGAAAGCATTCCTAAGAGGAAAACTCATAGCTCTGAGGGCTGCCAAAAAGGAACTAGAAAGATCACACACTAGCAGCTTGACACCACACCTAAAAGCTCTAGAAAAAAAGGAAGCAAATTCACCCAAGAGGAGTAGACTACAGGAAATAATTAAACTTAGGGCTGAAATTAACCAAGTAGAAATAAAAACTAAACAAAGAATCAACCAAACCAAGAGCTGTTTTTTTTGTTTGTTTGGTTTTTTTTTT
>NC_034607.1:8398893-8413560 GCF_900095145.1 Mus pahari | reverse complement strand
GGATACAAATTGGAAAGGAAGAAGTCAAAATATCACTATTTGCAGATGATAGGATAGTATATATGAGTAACCTTAAAAATTCCACCAGAGAACTCCTAAACCATATAAACAGCTTCAGTGCAGTAGCTGGATATACAATTAACTCAAACAAGTCAGTGGCCTTTCTTTACACAAAGGATAAACAGGCTGAGACAGAAATTAGGGAAACAACACCCTTCACAATAGTCCCAAATAATGTNAAATACCTTGGCATGACTCTAACTAAGGAAGTGAAAGATCTGCATGGTACAGTTACAGCTACAGACAGGTAGATCAATGGAATAGAATTGAAGACCCAGAAATGAACCCACACACCTATGGTCACTTGATTCTTGACAATGGAGCTTAAACCATCCAGTGGAAAAAAAGACAGCATTTTCAACATATGGTGCTGGAACAGCTGGTGGTTATCATGGAGAATAGTGCAAACTGGTCCATTCTTATCTCCTTGTACAAAGCTTCAGTCTAAGTGGATCAAGGAACTCCACATAAAACCTGAGACACTAAAACTTACAGAGGAGAAAGTGGGGGAAAGCNTCGAAGATATGTGCACAGGGGAAAAATTCCTGAACAGAATACCAAAGGCTTGGGTTGTAAGATTAAGAATTGATAAATGGTATCTCATAAAATTGCAAAGCTTCNTTAAGGCAAAAGACAATGTCAATAAGTCAAGAAGGCCACAAACAGATTGGGAAAGGATCTTTACCAATCATAAATCTGATAGGGGACCAATATCTAATATATACAAAGAACTCAAGAACTGCACTCCAGAAAATCAAACAACCCTATTTAAAAAAAAAAAAAAAAAAATAAAAAACTAAACAAAGAATTCTCAACTGAGGAATACTGAATGCCTGAGAAGCACCTGGAAAAATGTTCAACATCCTTAATCATCATGGAAATGCAAATCAAAACAACCCTGAGATTCTACCTCATACCAGTCAGAATGGCTAAGATCAAAAATTCAGGTGACAGCAGATGCTGGAAAGAATGTGGAGAAAGAGGAACACTCCTCTATTGTTGGTGGGATTGCAAGCTGGTACAACCACTCTGGAAATCAGTTTGGCAGTTCCTCAGAGAGGTGGACATAGTACTACAGAAGGTCCAGAAATACCTCTCCTGGGCATATACACAGAAGATGTTCCATCTTGTAATAAGGACACATACTCCACTATGTCCATAGCAGTCTAATTTATAATGTCCAGAAGCTGGAAAGAACCCAGATGTCCCTCAACAGAAGAATGGGTACAGAAAATGTGGTACATATACACAAAGGAGTACTACTCAGTTATTAAAAAACATTGAATTTATGACAAATGAATGAATCTGGAGGATATCATCCTGAGTGAGGTAACCCAAGCACAAAAGAACACACATGATATGTACTCACTGGTAAGTGAATATTATCCCAGAAATTTAGAATACTCAAGATACAATTTGCAAAACACATGAAACTCAAGCAGAATGAAGGCCAAACTGTGGATAATTTGTTCCTTCTTAAATGGGGAACAAAATACCCATGGAAGGAGTAATAGAGACAAAGTTCAGAACAGATCCTGAAGGAATGACCATCCAGAGACTGCCCTACCCGGGGATCCACCCCTTAAACAACCAACAAACACAGCCACTCGGTAAATGACAACAAGAGCCTACTGACAGGAGTCTGAAATAGCTGTCTCCTGAGAGGCTTTGCCAGTGCCTGGCAAATACAGAAGTGGATGCTCACAGTAATCCATTGGATGGAACACAAGGTTCCCAATGAAGGAGCCAGAGAAATACACAGATATCTGAAGGAGACTGAAGCCCTATAGAAGGAACACCAATATGAACTAACCAGTACCCTCAGAATTCCTTGGAACTATACCACCAGTCAAAGAAAACACATGTTGGAACTTGTGGCTCTAGCTATATTTGTAGCAGAGGTTTACCTAGTCGGTCATCAACGGGAGGAGAGACCCTTGGTCCTGTGAAGGCTCTATTCTCCACAATAGGAAAATTCCAGGATCAGGAATGGGAGTAGGTGTGTTGGGGAGCAGGGGGAGAAGGGAGGGGATAGGGGATTTTTGGAGGGGAAACTAGGAAAGGGAATAACATTTGAAATGTAAATAAAGAAAATATATAATAAAATTTTTTTTAAAAAAGAAAATGCCTCAATGTAATGATATACAGTCTAGTCCATTAAGGAAAGAACATTTGGATAATATCTACCTTATTGCATTTAGAAATTGACATAAAAATGCCAAACAAACCATAATTCACTGCTTGCCTATGAAAGATATTTGTGAATATATTAAAGTAGTCTGATTTACTTATATTTGTTTATAACAGTTTGAATAATAATACTAGTTATAAAATTACAAGTTCTACTTTTGTACATATTAAATATTAATTTTCTTATGAGTTTAAGGAAATTATTGAAAAATTGAAATTAACATTTAACCACAAGATGGCAACATTGCTCACTGTGTGAGGTGGTTTTCCTGATGTTAATTAACTGAGTTTTTACTTTAGTTTGAGTATGATTGATCGTTAATTTTCTATACACATGAAGCAATATTATCCATATTAAAATATATATTTGTACACTATTAGAAAATGAAGGTGTATATGAAATTTTTTTTTAAAAAAAGGCTCTGTCTTTACATTTGGGTGTTTTCTTATCACTGTAAAAAAATATTCCAAATAGTGTCGTGATCCAGGTAGAAATCCCCAATCCAATATGCGCTCATGTTAAACTATGGATGCGGGAAATGGAAAGATATTATAAAGAGTGAAAGCTAAGTGCTTAGAATAAGGAAAATTGGAAGAGCTTCTGTACTTTGATATGGGCAGAAAATGTTTTGATTTTCATGTCCCATCCTCAGAGCCGACAAAGTCCACAAAAGTGGCCCTTTCATCCCCATGAACTGGAAATTTTTGTCTAGGAGACCAAAAAGGCAAGGTTAAGCTCATTTTTATTCATCTCTCTGTCCATGTGTCCTAAATATCAGCCATCTTCTCAGTTGTTTAGGAGATATTCTATTTGGACCCTGCCATTCCTCCTTTATCTCAAGTGAAAATTCAAATATTTGAAATCAATAGTTCTTCCATGACACATTTAAGTTATAGGTAATTTCATTTGAATTCTAATTTGTCATTTTCCTAATATTTTATCATATCAACAATTTTTATTTATTTATTTAATAGTTATTTTTTTATTCAAATTACATCCTAATACAAGACCCCACATCCTGGGAAGTAGGTGCATCCTCTCCCACTTAGGACAGACAATGCAGCCTAATTAGGGGACAGAGATCTACAGGCAGGCAACAGGATAGGGGATACCACCCACTTCAGTTGTTGGGCAACTTACATGAAGACCAAGATGCACATCTGCTACATATTTGTGGGGTCCAGGCCATGCTCCCTCTTTGGTTGATTGTTCAATATCTGGGGGCTTTCAAGAGGCCAGGTTAGCTGACTCTGTTGATCTTGTGGAGTCCCTAACCTCTTAGGATCCTTCAATCCTTTCCCCAACTCTCCCATAAGAACCTTAGAATTCCTTCTAATGTTTGGCTGTGGGTCCATACATTTGTTTCTATTGGCTGCTTGGTGGATCCTCTGAGAGGACAGTCATGCTAGACTCCTGTCTACAAGCAAAACAGAGTATGATTAATAGTGTCAAGTATTGGTTCTTGTTCATGTGAAGTGTCTGAATTTGTTAGTCATTGTTTGATTGTTCTCTCAGTCTCTGATCCATCTTTGTGCCTACACATCTTGTAGGCAGGAAACATTTTGGGTCAAAGGTTTCATAGGTGGGTTGCTGTCCTTATCTCTCCACTGAAAGTCCTGGCTACAGTAGGTGATCACTTATGGTTCCATATGTTCTCCTGCTAAGTCTCATCTAGAGTCACCCCATGTACTCTCTGGGGCTTCCATATGTGTAGGTCTCTGTTGTATCGTATAGATGCCTCACTACCTGCCCACGGCCTATTTTCATTCTCTCTCCTCTGTTTTTACTGCATCTGAGCCCCCTCCCTCACCTTAGTCCCCTCCCCATCCTCTCTGTCTCCCAGTTTTCTTTCCATAAACCTTCATTATCTATTTTATTTCCTTCTGAGAAAGGTTGAAGCATCCTTACTTGGGGCCACTTTTTTATTTCGTTTCTTTGTGTCTATGGATTGTAGTATGGTTTTCTTATACTTTATAACTAATATCTCCTTATAAGTGAGTACATACTATGTATGTCTTTTAGAGTCTCAGTTACCTCATTTTCCATGATACTTTCTAGTTCTATCCACTTGCCTTTAAAATTCATGATGTCTTTCTTTTTAATGTACTCTGGTGATTTCACTGAAGCTTCTCTCCATTCTGACTGGTCAAATAAAGGTTAGAGCTAATACTTGGGCAAAGGAAAGAAAGAAAAGGTTGGGCTTGAGGTCTCAGAGATAGAGGAGGAGGTAGTGGAAGGAAGATGGAGCAGAATCATAGCCTAGAGAAGCCTCAAGTAGCATGGGGTCTCATAGCTAAGGAATAAATTTATATATATATATATATATATATATATATATATATATATATATATGTGTGTGTGTGTGTGTGTGTGTGTGTGTGTGTGTGTGTGCCCAATCTAGGCATATAAGATTATAAATAAAATACTTATAATACTCTCATAGCTGGGAAATATATATATATATATATATATATATATATATATCCCCAATCTAGGCATATAACTTATAAATATAATAACTGAGTTGTGTATATTTTTATACAGACTTACTCGGGCAAGAAATTACCAGTACAGATATCTTTGATGTGTTCTTGGAATCAATTTGTATTTTAGTATTTTTACATCCATGTTCATAAGGTAAATAGGTCTGAAATTTTCCTTTTTTGTGTGTCTTTGCATGGTTTAGGTATGAGGGTGATTGAATCATATGAGTTTGTCCATGATACTTCTCTTTCCATTTGGCAGAATATTTTAAGAGGTATTACTATTAGCCCTTTTGAAAAATCCTGATAGAATTCTGCACTAAAACCATATGGCCTTTTGCTTTTCTGATTGCAAGAGTTTTAACGACTGTTTCTATTTCTTTAGGGATTATACGGCTGTTTAAATAGTTTACCTGATCTTGTTTTAAGTTTAGTCAGTAGTATCTGTCTAGAAAATCATTCATGTCATTAAGATTTTCCAATTTTCTGGAGTGTAAGCTTTTGAAGGAAGACATAATTATTGTTTAAATTCTCAGTGTGTGTTGTTACATCTCCCTTCTCATTTATAAGTTTGTTTATTTGGATTCTCTCTTTTTCTGTTGGTTATTTCGATTAAGGGTTTGGCTATCTTGTTGAGTTTCTCAAAGAACAAGCTCTTGGCTCTGTTGATTCTTTTTATTGTTTTCTTTGTTTCTAATTGATTGATGTGAGCCCTGAATTTGATTATTTCCTGCCTTCTACTTCTCTTTGGTGTGCTTTTTCCTTTCCTTCTTTCTTTCTTCCTTCCTTTCTTTCTTTTCTCTTCTTTCTTTCTTTCTTTCTTTCTTTCTTTCTTTCTTTCTTTCTTTCTTTCTTTCTTTCTTTCTTTCTTTCTTTCTTTCTTTTTCTAGAACTTTCAGGTTTTTCTAGACCTTTTAAATTGCCGGTATAAAACATTTCTAATTGTCTTATGGAGGAATTTAGTGCTAATAACTTTTCTCTTAGCACTACTTTCACTGTATCCTATAAATTTGGGCATGTTGTCCCTTCATTGTCATTGGATTCCTAAAAGTCTTTAATTTCATGATTTCATCCCTGACTCAGTAATCAATGAGTAGAGGGTTTTTCAGTTTCTATGTGTTTGTAGGCTTTCTGTTGCTGAAATCCAGCTTAATCCATGGTGATCGGAGAGGACGAAAGTAGTTATTTCAATTTTCTTGTATATGTGAGACTTGCTTTGTTACCAGTATATGTTTCATTTTGCAGAAGGTTATATGAGGTGGTGAAAAAGAAATAATCTTTTTTTTTATTGAGATGTTCTGTAGATATTATTTAGGTCCATTTGATTCATTAACTCTCTTAGTCTCATTATTTCCCTGTTTAGTTTCTGTCTCAATGACCTGCCCATTCATCAGAGTGGGGTGTTGAAATTTCCCACTATTAATATGTAAGGTTTATTGTGTGATCTAAACATTAATAAAATATTTTTCTTTACAAATATGTGTGACCTTGCATTTGGAGTTTAGATGTTCAGAATCGATATGTCCTTTTGGTGGATTTTTCATTTAATGAGTATCAAAAGACCATCCCCATCTCTTTTGATTACTTTTAGTTGAATGTTTATTATATTAGATATTAGAATGGCTTGTCCATCTTGTTTCTTTGGTCCATTTGCTTGGTAAACTTTCTTTCTAGCAATTTCCACTAAGGTAATTTCTATGTTTGTTGCTGTCATATATTTCTTATATGTTGCAGAATGATGGATCCCGTTTACATATACTCTATTAGCTTTTGTCTTTTTTTTTTTTTTTTTTTTTTAGGAATTAAGACCACTGGTGTTGAGAGAAATTAGTGATTAATGATTGGTAGTTCCTGTCACTTTGATGTTAGTGTTGTTTCTCTGGTTGTTTCTGTTTCTGCCTCTGTGTGCATTTGCATATGTGTGTGTCCCTTTCTCTCTTTGTGTATTTCTTCTTTTGGATTTGCTGGTGTGTAGTAACCTATTTCTTGTGTTTTATTGAGTGTGGTTTCCCTGACTGAGTTTTCCTTCTAGTATTCTCAATTGTTCTGGATTAGTTTAAATTTAGTTTTTTCCCCTTTGTCTATGGTGATTAAAAGTCTTGATAGGTGTAGTATCCTGGCTTGTCATTTCAGAACCCTTAGAGACTACATGACATCTGCCCAGTCATTCTGGCTTTTAAAGCCTCTATTGAGGTATATGCTGTAATTTTAATCAACTTGCATTTATATACTACTTTTTCTTCATGTGTTTCAGCTTTTTTTTCTTTTTTTTCTTTTTTCCTTTTGTTTTGTTTTCTTTTTTGTGTTTCAGCTTTTAATAATTTTTTTTTGTTCTGCACATTTAGTGTTTTGATTATTATATAGCAGAAAGGTCTTTTTTTTCTCTCTACTCTATTTGGTCTTCTCCAAGTTTCTTGAACATTTATAGTTATTTCTTCAGGTTAGAGAACTTTTATTCTATGATTTTATTGAAAATTTTGGGGGGCCCTTGAGTTGGGAATCTTCTCCTTCCTCTCTTTCTTTTATTCTTAAGGTTTGTTATAGTGTTCCAAATATCCTGGATGTTTTGTGTTAGAATCTTAGCTGCAGCATTTCCTTTGACAATTTCTTCTATTGTATCTTCTAGACCTGAGATTTTCTCTTCTATCACCAGTATTCAGTATTCAGATACTTGTATCTATAATTCCCGTCTCTTTTCTTTATATTCCATGTCCAAGATTGTCTCAGTTTGTGTTTTCTTTATTGCATCTACTTCTAATTTCAGGTCTTGAACAATTTTGTTCATTTCTTTCTCCTGTTTGTTTGGATTATCCTGTGTGTCTTCATATTTATCTTTTTCTTCTTTAAGGGCCTTTATATCTTTGGCTGCATTTTTCTATATTTCTTTAAGGGGTTTATTAATTTCCTCTTTAAAGGCTTTATCATCCTCATAAGATTAGATTTAAAGTCATTTTCTTGAGATTTGGTCATGTTAAAGCATTCATGGCTTGATCTTGTAGGACAGCTGATTCTGGTTGTGCCTTAAAGCTCTGGCTTTTGATTATGTTCTTTGACCTTTAACCACCTTGTTGTCTATAGTTTGACAGGCCTTGTAGTGCCTGATGAGAACAGATCTTTGGGACTGCAGATAGAGCTTGTTACTGTGGACAGTCAGGGTACTGCCATGAGAGCAATTTGTGTATCCAAGGTCAGAGAGTAGTGTATGCAGCCAAGAGGAACTCCTATCTATGTTTAGTATGTAGAGAAATTTTCTAAAGAAGAACTTTGTTTTCTGAGGTGCTTATAAGCTGGAGCTGCAGAAATACACTTTGAGCCTTTACCAGAATATTGACTTGGCTTCATGTTCTCTTGCCCTCTGTCCTTTTCATTTCCAGCTTTTCTTTCAAGTGATCCCTGCTCAACCATAAACTGCTGAACAGCTTCATTTGGTGCCCCAACAGGGACCCTGAAAATGGAGGACCTGCTGAGAAATGCTGCTTTCAGTGGAGCACTCTCCAGACAAAGGGAAAACATATGACAATTCTGAGTCCAGGTAATCAACTATATGGATTATTACCTCTTTCTTATAGGCTGCCTAATAGCAAATCTTATTTTATGGGACATCAGATTTGCCTGCTGTTGTAGGCACTGTACTCACAGAAATAATTAGGCTGAGAGGGTGCTTACCCAGAGCCACCTCATCTAGGGCAGTTGCAACTCAATGGGATAGGGAAATAAAAAACTGCTTTTATTGGCAGCCTAAAGGGCTGCTTCAAATGAGTGGAGTGGGTATAAAGAAAACAAAACCAAAACCAAAACCAACAACAACAACAAAAATAACAGACATTAAAAATTCTTAGCTCAAGGAAATTCATGCTGTCCTCAGTTCCTGGAGCAAGGTACTGTAACTATATTAACTCAGAAAAAAAAATGATGAAGAAAAAGAAAAAGAAAATAATTCAGATTATGCTTAACAGATCATTAAACAGTTCACAGACCTGAAAAGATCCTGGTATATACTTTTTCTTTGTTGGCTTTAACCAGAGATGCTTTAGATCCTCACCATGAGTCTCAATAAATGAAAGAATTAATTAGACAAGCTGAGGAGGAATTGGGGAAGTTAACAAAGCAGGGTGCTGGAGAGCAACTATCAGTAGCTGCCACTGTTCTTCCTCTCCCTTCTCTGGCAGAATTCCCAGATAAAGGAGATAAAGAGTTAGACCTTCAATATGAGAGAAAGGGTTTTAGAAAAGCAGTTGTCCCCTGTCTGGGATGCTTTGGCAAAAGAGAAGGGAAATGGATGTAAGCTAATTCAGAGCTCTCCTAGGGACAGGAGGAAGTAGGGAGATGTCCTGCTTACTCTCTGGCTTCTACTTGAGAAAGGCTTAGTTCTGGTTCTGGTTCTCTTAGGTAGGATATCTGGGTCCCTTTGGCATATTTAGTTCTCTTACCTCTCTTTTTAGTGTTTTTTCATTGGCATGCCAATCTTTCCATGTCTGTTAATTTATGTCTGATTTTGCTTTGTTGTTTGAATGATTTTTGTTCTTTGTTTCATGTTCAAAAGAAAAAAATTATTAAAACTTTATCTGCTGGCTGTCTGCCCCTTGATTTAGTTTTAACTTGTTTAGAAAGAAAAAGAAAACAAAAAAATTGTTTCATTTTTCAGAATAAATCTGATAAGTTACACTGCACCTGTATTTGAGATGTTTTGCTAATGATTTAATACTGCTCATATTACTGGGATTCCTTATAGTCCGCAAGAACAGGGTATTGTGGACCAGGTATTGTACAGCTTAAAAACAATATCTTCATAAAATAAAAAAGGGGAATTACATCCCTGTACTCCACAAATTATTTAAATCATGCTCTTTTTATTTTAAAAATTTACAATTTGGATGCCAAGGAACTCTCTGAGTTCCTATGTCTAGGTGAAATGAAAGAACCTTCTTACTGGCATGTGGCATGACCTGCTCAAGCATTAACATGGAATAAAGGGCAGGTTTATAATTTTTCTACAGGATGATGAAGGAGCATGGCAGTTGCCAGTGTTGTTAGTGAGACATGCTTATGCTGGGACAAAGAATGATGCTGATTGTGAGCATGTAGACTGCCCTGACAATGATGATAAGGAAGCTGTATTGAGCCTATGTCCCTATTCCACCCCTTTTACATCCAATGGTAAGGGAAGGCCCAGAAGTTGTGGTAATGGTAAACAACACTAAGTTGATGGATACGACTGATGGCAGAAATTTCACTATCAGTGGAGAAATTAATTACCAAGAATAGGGAATCAGTGTCTCCATATGCTTTTCAAAGCAGAATGCTACTGGATGTCTAAGAGTATCTCCTACTACATTGCAGGAAAAATTATCTTGACTCATACAAAATGGTTTAAACAGCATTTGAGTAACTTTACCTACTGGCCAAGAGGCTGAGAGATACCAGGCATCACAGAATTTTCTGCAGTGTGGGATGAGGGAACACACAAATATCACAATTCCCTGAAAAGGATGTGTGCGGAATAAGCCTGTGCTTTATCAGTCTCATGGGATTGACCTATATATTTTGATGTAGCTCAAGCAGACAGAGCTCTACTAGGACAATCACAGAATTGGTTTCCTTCTTGGCCTGTACTACAACAACACAGCATTGCTGTTGTCACACTTAGTATAGTGTTGCTCTTCTCTTTACTGCTACCATGGTACATGTACATTTACTTTGGTCCATGTCACAATTTTTACATCTGAAGAGTCAGATACATGGCTACCATCTAAAAAAGTCCTCCTCTCCAGTTTGACTCAATATGGCCAAAAATAGGTAAGAATGTTCTTGAGCTCCTATCAACCTAAGACATAACAAACATGAATGCTATGTATACTTCCACGATGAGTAAGAAGGAGCAATATAGATGCCAACCTAAGACAGATTTATTCATTCTGAGCCATCATCTTCAGCCAGGAAGCAGATCTGAGCTCCAGACCCTTGTGCTCCTTCCCTGCCAGAGGAGAGTTGGCCAACAGGGACAGCACTAACTGCTGGAGCAGGTGAGTGAGGCATCTTGTATTCCAGGTCCCTCAGAGCCCAGACAGTGCAGGAAAGACTTTAGACTTCAGAAGCAACATAGCTTCTGGGACAGGCCCCATTTCAGGCTATCATCTTCATGCAGGAAGCAGATCTGAACTCTAGACATCTGCGCTCCTCCCCTGTCGGAGGAGAGGTGGCCTGCAGAGAGTACTCTGACCACATAGACTCAGGAGAGAGCTGGACTCCCAGGAATGCTGACAGAGGCTAACAGAATCACAGGAGGAACAAGATCGAACCAGGGACAGCTATAACAACTAACGCCAGAGATTACCAGATAGTGAAAGACAAATGTAAGAATCTTACTAACAGAGACCAAGACTGCTCACCATCATCAGAACCCAGAACTCCCACCTCAGCGAGTCCTGGATATCCAACACACGCAAAAAGCATGACTCGGATATAAAATCTTATCTCATGATGGTGGTAGAGGATTTTAAGAAGGGCATTAATAACTCACTTAAAGAAATACAGGAGATCTTCCTTCTGAACACAGAGTAGGGTGCTAAGGGCTCCAGAGTACTCTCCATGCCACAGGACCTTGGGATCACCTCAGGATCAAGGGTGAGTGGACCGCAGCATCAGCTCCAGAGAATCGCGGGGGTCTTGTGCCAGCAGGCACAGGGACAAAGGAACCCCACCTGACCAGAGGTTCAGATCCATTCCAGTCGGGACCACCCCTGAACAGAGACACGTGGACACTAACAGAAGTTATGAAACAAATGGATTTAATAGATATCTACAGAACATTTTATCCTAAAACAAAAGGATATACCTGCTTCTCAGCACCTCATGGTACNTCCTCCAAAATTGACCATATAATCGGTCACAAAACAGGCCTTAACAGATACAAAAACATTGAAATTATCCCATGCATCCTATCAGATCACCATGGACTTAGGCTGATTGTAGCCTCCTGGAGCCTTGAGTAGTCTGGCTTTGACCTTGCTGCCACTGAGAATGAGACCACCTGGGGTGGAGCTTTCTGACCTAGATGGCTCTATTATTCTGTCACCTGCTGCTGCTCTTCTCCAGCTGCTCTTCTCCAAGACATTGCTATCTGCTGAGAGGCCCTTGAGATATTCCAGAGACAGCAAGAAATCCAGTAATTTACATCTACTTGCCAAAGCAATTCTTTCAGATAGATTGCCTACAGACTGATGACAGGCATCAAGAATGGATCTGCGGGAGGCAGAGGCAGGTGTATTTCTGAGTTCGAGGCCAGCCTGGTCTACAAAGTGAGTTCCAGGACAGCCACTGATATTCAGAGAAACCCCGTCTCGAAAAAAGCAAAAAAAAAAAACCAAAAAAAAAAAAAAAAAAAAAAAAAAATCCATTTTCTCCAGGGGAGGGAAAAAAAAAAAAAAAAAAAAAAAGAATTGATCTGCAGGAGATGGGCTTTCTGTTTATATAAGTGCAGATTGTTATTAAAATTTGAGGCCTTAATCAGAGAAATATATCTTGGCCTCCATTATTTCTCTCACCATTTTCTCCCATACAGCTCCTGCCTCCCACTCAGGAACCCAGTTAATGTGGCTTCAGGCAGCTACAGGTGGTGCCCAAACAGTGTCCTGAATACAGGTGGATCAACAGAGAGAACACTGTCTTGGTCAAGCTCTACAAGAAAAATGTATCTGACACAGTGAGCAACACTTTGTATTCATGCTAGCACTGGCTTTAAACTTCATCTTTTTGAAACTGTTGCAGTAGGTGCAAAGGAATACAGGCTAGACTGAGTCAGCATTGGCCCAGCACTGATATCAGCTAGGAGTTGACAGTGGAAAATGGGAGTGAAAAAGAAAACAGGCATTTGTGTGCAGTCAAGAACTGCATCAGGCGAGAGGAGTAGGGCTAAAAATAATAAAATAAAATAAGAAGAGTAAAATTCAAAAAAATAGGGAGAGAGAGAGATCAAGAGAGAAGGAAAATGGATTTCAGAACTCTCCTAGGGACAGAGTGAAATCCTGAGACATCTGGCCTTCTCTCTGGCCCCCACAGGAGACACTCTTTAATTCTGTTACATCAAGTTCTGTACCTTCTCTGTATTGTCTGTTTGGTGCACCAATATATGTCCATGTGTCAATTCATGTCTGTCTTTGTTTCGTTGTATGAATGACTGTTGTTTTATGTTTCATGTTGAAAAGAAAAATGGTTAAAACTTTATCTGCTAGCTTTCCATCTCTTGATTTAGTCAGTTTACCCATTGGAGGCTGATTTAATTTGCCCTGCACTGTAGCCAGGAGTGACAGACAGCAAGGAAGCTCCTGCTGAAAAACTGTTTTTTAAAAAAAGGAGTCTGCAGCTTCTTAGTTCTAAGGCATAAAAGCTGATAGTTGTTTTTTTCCTAGAAAATTCTCTGCAATTGGGTTCAGCAAATGACAAAGTGCTTTTTATCTTAAAATTATAGCTAGAAAAAGTAAAGTTCTTTGGTTGATCTAAATTTATATGATTCATATAGCTACTTCATTTGGTTTTTGACTGGTCTTAATGGTGTAAATAAGCTCTGCATGTCTTGGTCATAAAATATTGGCTTATAAATTATTGGATATGACCAAAAAGGTGTAATATTAGTCACAAGAAAGTTAGCTTTAAATTGGTAACTCAGGGTTGGAATCATTTTAAATAACAACACATTACAAAAACCAGCCCAGAAAATTAGGCCTCTAGGATACTTCTAAATTGAGATAATATTTTATGTAATTCTTATCCTAGAAAGTAGACTTATAGAGATAAGATTTAAAACAATGTCTCTTTAATGAAGCATTAAAATTTGCACTGTCACGCATTCATATGAATAAATTGGCGGCCAAACTTTGTAACATTAAAGTGATGTTTCCAGTATTGATTTTTAAGATAATAAATTGTTTAATATTGGGTTTTGCTCACCAAAAGTTATAAATATATTTTAACTTTGTATAAAAACTTAAAAGTTATGGTTAAAATTTCTAGTGTTCCATTGACTGTAGCTGCAGTTTGGTAGCAAATTTAAGATCTTTAATTCATTTATATATTGTAATTAAGATTATTACAAGAGTAATCATCTTACGAGAGTGCTAATACAGCTCTCTGTGGCCATATAGCCATACAAAGCAAAGACAGACTTATCTAGATATATTCGTCTTTGCAAAAATTGTACTCTCATAAAATTTGGCTATGGTTGCTGCTTTGCAGGGGATTACCATACAGGCAACTTTTTCACAATACTAAAGTTTTAAGAAATGTTTTATATATAATAATGCTAAGAACGACTGTCCAAAATTGGAGAAATAGACAGTCAAATTGTTCCTCACTACGGGGTCAAGACTCAGGAGGCAGTATGCTCAGATTAAAAATATTTACATTTGAATTAATGCAAAGCTTAGACCAGCCTCAGGGAAACTTGTATGGCTTTGCTTTGTTTTGCAAACCTTGCCCAAGGAAGATCTTGAAACTTGCCTCTCTCTGCCTTCTTTTAGCTAAAAATTTCTTTATAGCTAAAAGAACATTGTTGCAGATCTATCCAGATGTTGTTCTAAATAAAGTTTAAATTCAGAATTTATAAAAGGTCAATCAAGCCGTAGAACTTATAAAGGCATTATAATCTGGCTTGCCTACTTCATTTAAATTATTATAGATTTGAAAGTTTGTTTTTTCCTTTGCATCCTGATAATTATAAAGGGTTTGCTTCTAGTGAACTGGTGATCCCTGGAAATTTTTGCCTTTAGGTATGTCTAATATAGCTTTACAGTATGTAAGAAAATTTTTTATTGTCTCTGCTTCAATACAAGAAGCTAAGAGTTTGAATCTTTTAGTGAGGAAGGTATTTCATTAGCTAATGCCTCTAAAGGGAAGCTTACTTCAAATCTTTGCTCTTACACAATGAGCTTTAAAGTG
>NC_034607.1:8396770-8398216 GCF_900095145.1 Mus pahari | reverse complement strand
GGCCTCGTTAAATAAAGTACCTCATGTAAATTACAGCAAGGTGTTATTCGAATTTTCTGGGGACCCAAGAGAGTTCCGGACCAGAGGGAGTTCCCTCATTGGGGTCTTACAAAAGTTCTGGGCAGTAGTTGTTACTCTAGAAAAGATTCAGAGGCAATATCTTTATAATATTTAGGATTTTAGTTATACTAGAAAATTGTGGTACAGAAAATTTAAGAATGAAAAATTTGATTTGCTTCAAAATTTTTATTTTCAAAAGCTTCCAGAGATGTTAATTGGCTAAGATCTCATTTTAAGGACTTAAAGTGACTTAAACCTTTGTTGGATGTTATTTCAAGAGATACAAATTAACTGGTAAAGAACAAAAGGCTTTGCAGATAATAAAGGAAGCTTTTATAATTGTTATCAATTATAATCAATGGTAATTAAATTCTAGTTGCTTATTTTAGTTATGGTTATTAAATGTGCCCACCCCAATTGTTTGTCAAGAGAAAACATTAATGTAAAATCATCTTTCTTCACCTCAAAGTAAAGTTTTAACATCCTATTATAAGGCTACTATGGTGCTAATTAAGAATTGTAAGGTAAATTCATGTATTTTAGAAAAACTACAAAACATTGTGTCTTAAAAGCCTGACAAAGTGTCTGTTGCCAAACAGCAATCAAATTGGTTGTTGCAAAATATTGATATTTGGCCTATTGCATACCATCATTTTAAATAAAACTGATAATCATTATCCTAAAGATAAGTTAAAAATTGTTTTTATTCATGCTTTTGTATCTTCTATAAATTCATGCATGTGTGCATCCTATTTACTGTATTTAAAAACAGTCCTTCTATGAGAGAAAAGTGCATGTGAACTTGATCACATGTTTATTCTTTTGAGTTTCCTTGTGCTTCAGCACAGATAATGAAATTGTGTGCTGTAGATGGTATTTTAAAATGTCAAATAATCAAGCTTTAATTTGTATATATATAGCTCAGAGCTTACAATTGCTTAAAATTGTTCATCCCTCAGATACNATGAATTCTCAAATTTGCAATTGTTTATGCATATACAACTCATAATAAAAAATGCTGTTCTTTTAAGAAGACTGTCTTTGGACATTTAAGAATTTGATCTAGATTGCCCGGACAAGACCTCTTAATGGAATGCCATGCTGGATTTATATCTCAGGCAGATTATAGACCTTATACAAAAATAATTGACCATATCATCTCATTATTTACATCATCAAAATAGTAATGGCTAAAGATAATATTTTGGTATTTTTTGATAATTTGCATGTTAAATTGTAAATATTTGTTCTTAATGTCCTCAGTTTCTACCTGTTTTGACATAATGGTGTAAATTCTTAAGGACTTATACTTAATCAATTGCTCCAAATGGATACTCTTATTTCTGATTAATAAATAAATAAAATATGCACATGTGACTATTGATA
>NC_034607.1:8379254-8395735 GCF_900095145.1 Mus pahari | reverse complement strand
AGCTGATTTGGGTATATGTTTTTGACCCACCTTTGCTTGCCATTGTCCCAGATTGGATAAGCTAAGCTGCCTTGCTTCAAGCTTTTTAACCTTATGGGACAGAGAACATTAAAGACAGTGAAATCTGGCTTAGAAAAATTAGTCATAAGAAGGAGTTATAATGATACTTCTCTTTCCTTCAATGTGGCCAGTTATTCTAACTCAATCTTGGACTGGTCTAGCAATAATTTCAATATTAGAGATTTCTATTATGAAGATAGCTAAAAATCTTTATTAGCTAGTAGAGTTAACTTGGAGTTTAGCCTATTTACATGAGAAACATCCTTTCTGTTAATTCTCAAAGTCACTTCCCCCACACCAGGAGACCATAGATTGTTCATTGCTAATTTGCAACATAATAAAGTACCTGGACTTCCCCAAAGAAGCTTTTATCCTGTTGCTTTTCAACCATCTTAACTTTGTTTTTCAAGCAGGTCAATCAACACCCTGCAGCCTGTCTTCAGCAAGCATGCAGCCTCACCTCCAGAAAGCACAGGTAGCAGAAATTCATCAATATGAAGAAGCATGTTGAGTATACATTGTGAATTTGGTCCGATTTGGGAATAAGGTGTGCTATGAGGGTCAGTTAGTCAATGACAGGCAACCAGATTTCTGAACTATATCAATCTAAGACAGAGGTATATGCCAAGAGACTATGGTTTATTAATAATATACCACAGAGCCATGTTTGTGCAAAATAAACACAAACAAAGTGCATGTATTCTCCTTGATGGATAAGAATAGTTTATGGAAAATTTGAATACACAAGCCAGGAATGGCTACCAGCCACCATAATTCCCAGGCAGGACAATGGAGCATAAATATATTTTATGCCCCAGTCCAGCTAATTTTTATTATATATTTAGGGAGGAATTGTAGCCTCCCTCAGCCTTGAGTAGTATGGCTTTGACCTTACCTGCCACTGAGAATGAGACCACCTGGGGTGGAGCCTTCTGACCTAGATGACTCTATTGTTCTGTCACCTGCTGCTGCTCTTCTCCAGCTGCTCTTTTCCAAGACTATCTGTTGAGTGGCCCTTGAGATATTCTGGAGACAGCAAGCAATCCAGTAATGTATACCTACTTGCCAAAACAATTCTTTCAGATAGATTGCTTACAGGCTGGCAACAGGCATCAAGAATGGATCTACGGGAGATGGGCTCTCCATTTATATAAGTGCAGATTGTTAGTAAAATTCGGGGCCTTGATCAGAGAAATATGTCTTGGCCTCCATTATTTCTCTCACTGTTTTCTCCCATAGAGCTCCTGCCTCCCACTCAGGAACCCAGTTAGTGTGACTGCAGGTAGCTACAGCTGATCTTCAATAACAATATAATAATAGAAAGCCAACATTCACGTGGAAACTGAACAACACTCTACTCAATGATGCCTTGGTCAAGGATGTAAAAAAGAAAGAAATTAAAGAATTTTTAGAGTTTAATGGAAATGAAACCACAACATATCCAAACTTATGGGATACAATGAAAGCAGTCCTAAGAGGAAAACTCATAGCCCCGAGTGCCTCCCAAAAGAAACTAGAGAGAACATACACTAGCAGTCTGACAGCACACCTAGAAGNTCTAGAACNAAAGGAAGCAAATTCACCCAAGAGGAGTAGACGGCAGGAAATAATCAAACTGAGGGCTGAAATTAACCAAGTAGAAACAAAAAGAACTATTCAAAGAATCAACCAAAGCAGGAGCTGGTTCTTTGAGAAAATCAACAAGAGAGATAAACCCTTAGCCAGAAAAACTAGAGGGCACAGGGACAGTAACCTTATTAAAATCAGAAATGAAAAAGGAGGTATAACAATAGAACAAGATGAAATCCAAAAACATCATCAAATCCTACTACAAAAGGCTATACTCAACAATACTGGAAAACCTGGAAGAAATGGAAAATTTCCTAGACAGATACCAGGTACCAAAGTTAAATCAGGATCAGATTAATGATACAAACAGTCCTATTTCCACTAAACAAATAGAAGCAGACATTGAAAGTCTCCCAACCAAAAAAGCCAAGGGCCAGATGGGTTTAGTGCAGAGTTCTATCAGAACTTCAAAGAAGACCTAATTCCAACTCTCCTCAAACTATTCAACAAAATTGAAACAGAAAGTTCTCTATCCAATTCATTCTATGAAGCCACAATTATTCCGATACCTAAACCATACAAAAACCCAACAGATAAAGAGAGCTTCAGACCAATTTCCCTTATGAATATCAATGCAAAAATACTCAATAAAGTTCTCACTAACTGAATCCAAGAACACATCAAAACGATCATCCATCATGACCATGTAGCATTCATCCCAGGCATGCAGGGATGGTTTAATATATCGAAAGCCAACAGCATAATCTATTATATAAAAAACAACCTGAAAGATAAAAATCTCATGATCATCTTGATAGATGCCGAGAAAGCATTTGACAAAATCTAATACCCCTTCATGATAAAAGTCTTGGAAAGATCAGGAATTCAAGGCCCATACCTAAACATAATAAAACCAATCTACAGCAAACCAGTGGCCAACATCAAACTAAATGGGAAGAAACTTGAAATAATCCCACTAAAGTCAGGGACTAGACAAGACTGCCCACTTTCTCCCTACCTATTCAATATAGTACTTGAAGTTTTACCCAGAGCAATTCAAAAACAAAAGAAGATCAAGGGGATAAAAATCGGAAAGGAAGAAATCAAAATATCACTATTTGCAGATGATATGATAGTATATATGAGTGACCCTAAAAATTACACCAGAGAACTCCTAAACCTGATAAACAGCTTCAGTGCAGTAGCCGGATATAAAATTAATTCAATTAATCAGTGGCCTTTCTCTACACAAAGGAAAAGCAGTATGAGAATTTGGGGAGACAACACCCTTCACAGTAGTCACAAATAATATAAAATACCTTGGTGTGACTCTAACTAAGGAAGTGAAAGATTTATATGGTAAGAAATTCAAGTCTCTGAAGAAAGAAATTGAAGATCTCACAAGATGGAAACATCTCCCATGCTCATGGATTGGCAGGATTAATATAGTCAAAATGGCTACCTGCCGAAAGCAGTCTACAGATTCAATGCATTCCCCATCAAAATTCCAACTCAATTCTTCACTGATTTAGTTTTCGCAAATTCATCTGGAATTAAAAAAAAACCTAGGAGAGCAAAAACTATTCTCAACAATAATAGAACCTCTGGTGGAATCACCATGCCTGACCTCAAGCTGTACTACAGAGCAATTGTGATTAAAAACTGCATGGTCCTGGTACAGTGACAGACAAGTAGATCAATGGAATAGAATTGAAGACCCAGAAATGAACCCAAACACCTATGGTCACCTGGTCTTTGACACGGGAGCTAAAACCATCCAGTGGAAAAAAGACAGCATTTTCAACAAATGGTCCTGGCACAACTGGCAGTTATCATTTAGAAGAATGAGAATTGATCCATTCTTATCTCCTTGTACAAAGATCAAGTCTAAGTGGATCCACTAACTCCACATAAAACCAGAGACACTGATACTTATAGAGGGGAAAGTAGGGAAAATCCTCAAAGATATGGGCATCGGGGAAAAATTCCTAAACATAACAGCAATGACTTGTGATGTAAGATCAAGAATCGACAAATGGGACCTCATAAAATTGAAAAGCTTCTGTAAGGCAAAAGATACTGTCATTCAGCCAAAAAGGCCACCAACAGATTGGTAAAGTGTTTTTACCAATCCTAAATCTGATAGGGGACTAATATCCAATATGTACAAAGAGTTCAAGAAGCTGGACTCCAGAAATTCAAATAACCACATTAAAAATTGGGGTACAGAGCTAAACAAACAATTCAAAACTGAGGAATACAAAGTGGCTGAGAAGCACCTGAAAAAATGTTCAACATCCTTAATCATCAGGGAAATGCAAATCAAAACAACCCTGAGATTTCACACAAGTCAGAATGGCTAAGATCAAAAATTCAGGTGAGAGCAGATGCTGGCAAGGATGTGGAGAAAGAGGAACACTTCTCCATTGCTGGTGGGATTGCAACCTTGTACAACCACTCTGGAAATCAGTCTGGCGGTTCCTCAGAAAATTGGACATAATACTACTGGAAGATCCAGCGATACCTCTCTTGGGCATATACGCAGAAGATGTTCCAAGTGATAATAAGGACACATGCTCTACTATGTGCATGTCAGCCTTATTTATAATGGCCAGAAACTGGAAAGAACTCATATGTCCCTCAACAGAGGAGTAGATACAGAAAATGTGGTACATTTCCACAATAGAGTACTAACCAGCTATTTAAAACAATGAATTTATGAAATTCTAAGGCAAATGGATGTATCTGGAGGATGTCATCCTGAGTGAGGTAACCCAAACACAAAAGAACTCACTTGATAAGCACTCAGTGTTAACAGGATATTAGCCCAGAAACTTAGAATACCCAAGGTACAATTTGGAAAACACAAGAAAATCAAGAAGAAGGAAGACCAATGTGTGGATACTTCATTGCTCCTTAGAATAGCAAACAAAATACCCATGAAGGAGTTACAGAGACAAAGTTTTGAGCTGAGATGAAAGGATAGACCATTCAGAGTCTGCCCCATCCAGGTATCCATCCCATAATCAGTCACCAAATGCAGACACTGTTGCATATGCCAGCAAGATTTTTCTGACACAACCCTGATTTAGCTGTCTCCTGTGAGGCTATGCAGTGCCTGCAATATACAGAAGTGCATGCTCACAGTCACCTATTAGATGGAACACAGGGCCCCCAATGGAGGAGCTAGAGAAAGTACCCAAGGAGCTGAAAGGGTCTGCAACCCTATAGGTAGGACAACAGTATGAACTAACCGATACTTCCAGAGCTCATGTATCTAGCTGCGTATGTAGCAGAAGATGGCTCAGTTGCCCATCATTGGGAAGAGAGGCCCCTTGGTATTGCAAACTTTATATGCAACAATACAAGTGAATACCAGGGCCAAAAAGTGGTAGTGAGTGGGTAGGGGAGCAGGACGGTGGAGGGTATAGGGAACTTTTGGTATAGCATTTGAAATGTAAATGAAGAAAATATCTAATAAAAAATTCTTTAGAAAGACAGGTTTATTCAGCTGGAGTATCCTTAATTAAATAAAATTAAAAAGGGGGAAACGTGGAAATCCAGAATACTGCCAAGAGTGCAGTTTGTGTGGCTAAGGTCAGAGAGTAGTGTGTGCAGCCAAGAGGACCTCCTTTCTATGTTTAGTCTTCAGAGAAACTTTCTGAAGAACTTTGTTTGCTGAAGGGCTTATAAGCTGAAGCTGCAGAATCAAACTTTGAGCCTTGATCAGAACATTATCCTGGCTTCATTTTCTCTTGCCCACTGCCACTTTTATTTCCAACCCTCCTTTCAAGTGATCCCTGCTCAACCATAAGCCATTAGACAGCTATGTGTTACCTGTGGAGGCAGGCTTCCAGAGATGCACACAGTGTTGGTAGTCGCTGATGACTTCAGTCTGCTGGTATTTATAGGTGGCAGCAAGAATGCAGGTGGAGTTGTGACCCTGGAAATGTGGGAGGCAGAGCAGAACAGAGTTCCCTGCTGCTGCTCAGTTTGCCGAGTGTGGTGGGCAGGCAGGGCTTAGGGGTAGGAGACTTGCCTGGTCATCTCTAATGGCTGCAGGCATCTGGGGTTATGTTTAGATTTGTGCATGAAGATTGAGCACAGAGCAGGGATAGGTTGGATCTTTGATAAAGGTATCTTTCTCTTCACCATCCAGGGCTCTTAGTTCTATTCCACAGGTGAGAAGATCTACATGAGGAGTGGAAAACATAGAAATTCCAGGTTTACCAGGCTGTGGTTCCCACAGCTGTACCCAGAATAATAATTTTCCTATTAATTAATTAAATTATTCAGTCTACATCTCAATATCTGCTTTCCTTCTCCTAGAACCCCCTCGCACAACTCTTACCCCATTTCCTCACTTCCTCTGAGAAGGGGGAAAACCACCTTAGGTACCATTCCCCTCTGGTAAATCAATAATTTTTAATGGACCCATGTGTGTGTGAGTATGTTTGCATGTGTATGTACATGGCATATTTGTATGTGGTGTGTGTGTGTGTGTGTGTGTGTTTGTGTTTGTATGTATGTGTGTGTGAATGTTTCTTTGTCTGGGTGCAATGTCCAAATCCCATAGCACCTGTATGAAAATCAGATTGTATCCATGCTAGAACTTATACCTATCTTCTTTCTTATAATTACTAATATATTTTATTATTAGATTATACATAAGGATTTTATATGGTCCTGCTTACTGATACATGTTCCTAATGATCAATATTCTTCACCAAATTTAATATTGGTGTCATGAGGCTATATTCACTGCTGTCATTTAAAGTCCCTATCTTATATATATTATTTACTCTGGTTTCATAAGTCTCTGGTTTTAGATATGTGCTAATTACCATGAAATATATTTTCATTGTTTGTAATATCTCATATGTTCTACCTTTTTATCTCTCCTTTTACATACCTCTTTTATTTATTTATTTATTTATTTATTTATTTATTTATTTATTTACAGTTTCTACAGTTTTTGCATACCATGCATGAAATATGTCACCTCGGCAGACTGGAATTGTTCATTCAATAACATGCATGTTTTATTCTCTTTTATTGTATCCAATTTTCTCAGTTCTTACAGCCTGAGCAGTCAATTTGCTTTAGTACTGAATAACATTTAGTTGTTTTGACTAACCACAGCCCATTAATTCATTTGCCTATTGAGAGATATATGGAGTACTTCCGAGTTTTGTCAGTTGTTAGTCAGGATATTACAAATATCCATATAGAGGTTTTAATGTGGAGATGGTATCAAAATTTCTTGGGTGTCTTCCAAGAGGAGTGATTACTGGTTCATATGTTTAAACTACCTTCATAGATTTTATTAGAAATTTGTTAGGGAAAATGTTTTCCTTTCCTTAGATGCCTTTTTATGGTTTTTTTTTTTATATGTGTTTTTTGTTTTCAACTTTTTATCACATTTCAAATTTTGCTCATGTGTATGTGTGTGTGTTACAAAAGTCTAAGTCTGTGTTCATGTGTATCTTCCTTCATTTGGGTGCAAATGCCTATATGATATAGCATATGTATGGAAGTCAAAGAAGAAGCGCTTCCTTTTGGTGTCAGTCCTAGCACTGTTTGAGATGGGTTATCCTCCTGATGATGTAACTATGCAAGCTGACCAACTACTTTTTAGAGGTTCCTACGTATTCCCTTCCCTTTACCCAGGAAAGGCACAGTGTGGATACAGATACTCATGCAGCTGAATCTTCCTTTGTGTGAGTTCTGGTCATATAAATTCAGGTTGTCATACTTATTTAGAAACAAATACTTTTAGTTACTGGGCAATCTGCCCCACTTTTATTTCAATACTGTGTAAGACTGTGTTTGAGGTAGCATTCATTTATCAAAATGTATATTACACATTTTTTTAAGTGTAATATGTGTCTTCCAATTGTTTTTGAACTAATTTTTTTACAAGAGATTTACTTTGGTGAAGACCTAATAATCAAGTATATTTTTCCTGAGAGGATACTTTTGTTTTTAACCAAATAAGCTAGATCCTCCTGGACTCCTCCCATGGCTTCTTAAAGCTCTTCCAATGCTATTAATTTTGTGATTTTTTTTGAATGAACTTCTGTAAGGGATGTGACCATCATTATGCACATGTACACCTAATTGGAAATACAGACTACCACAGTGTTAAACACTAGTCATATGTTTTTCTTCCCAAATATAAAGAACTAAAAGTGACTGAAGCTGGGTATTTCTTTTCATCTCTCATATTTATGTATTCGAATCCCCTTATATACCCAGTTTGGTTTAAAGAAAATAATTTAAAACAATTATTTCTTGAGTAGAAATAATACTTCAACATACTGGACACAACACATCTACTAAGAGGAAACAATGAAGTACAGATGCAAGCTTGTGATAGTCTTCTTTCTCTACTTCATGGAGTTCTGAATCCCTTGCTGAAGGAATGGTCCTGACCATAATCAAAATTGTTGTATTTATATCAAATAATGTAGCTAAAATATTGTCACATAGGCATGCACAGAGGCCTATCATCTGGGAAATTTTAGAGTTTGTTAAGTTGACAGTTAACACTATCACAGTGTTATTACATCCATTAGTTCTGACATGTTGAAACATACTTGTTAGCATAAGACCTCCAAAAAATTCAGTCTGCACAATATTCCTTTTGATGGGAAAAACGCTCATGAGGCCTCTCCTTTATGAGGTATGGATATCAATTAAGAGATGCTAGAAGAAGGAATGGAATATCAGTTTCTTCAGAAGTACAGCCACTACAAAGTAGGCGAGGCTTGACCAAACTACTTCCTATCCATGCTCACACATACAATCATAATTAAACTCAGTGTGACACACACACACACACACACACACACACACACACACACACACACACACACACAAGCTCAAGGAATCTTATGAGGACCAAGAAGGGTTTCAGAAGAATGGGGATGATACAAGGAAATTGATTGAAAACAACTTAAATACACTGTATAAATATATATGAACAAAGAATAATATATACATATATATTAACTTTTTTCTTCATAGGATGACCATAATTAATTTTATGATACAGTACTGTGATGAATCAAGATGGTGTGGGCATTCAAGTCAGGGTTAGAGCATCCATACCACATAATAATGTGCTGTGATCACCAGCATCATGTCAAAAGGAGGAAACAATGAACAGTCACTGAAACAAACAGCAGTGATGCACACTGGGAAATAAAGGAACCCCAATAATGACTATAGCAGCCATACTGTAACATAACAGCAGTTACTACAGGAATGAATGGTGAGGTTGGAGACAACAAAAACTAGAAAATCAACAAAAGAATATAAGGAAGAGAAAAAAAATCTAATAACGGGAGAATAAAATTGGAAGTAGAGATTTTCCATGCTCACTTAGTCCCCAGGGGGAAGCCACAGCCTCCTATCTGAGTGGGACCTCCATTCTATTGCCACCTCTATACCCACCTCCATCAGACCTGGGGATACTGAACTATACAGGTAAGCTTCCCTTTCCCAACCTATTTTCCCTACTTTCTAAGACCTGGGGAGCAAGTCAAGGTGCCCTGAGAAGCCTGCTGTCAAAGAGGGACTTCCATTCTCCCCTCACTCACCTTCATCAGACTTACAGATCCTGGACCTTCACTTCCACAACACATCTTCCCTTCTCACTGTATCCTCTGGGGCACTCCAAGTTGTCCTAAGCAGCCTGCTATATGCTCTGGACCCCCATTCTTCCTGCACCTGTTTGTCTACCTTCATCAGACCTGTGGATCCTGAAATATACAGGTTAACCTCCCATTCCCCAAATAGTTTCCCTGATCACTGCATCCTCTGGTGCACCCCAAGCTGCCTTGAGGAGCCTATTATCAAAGGTGGACATCCGTTCTCCAGCAACCTCTGTGCCTACCTTCATTGGATCTGTAATTCCTAAACCACACAGACCTTGTGGATCCTGAATCATACAGACCTACAGATAAAAACAAAAACAAAACCCTTAAAGATATATAAGAAAATACAATTAAACAGGTGAAGAAAATAAATAAAATGGTGGAAGACCTGAAAGTGGAAATCGTAGCAATAAAGGAAGCACAAACTGAGGACATTCTGGAGATGGAAGACCTAAGGAAGAGAACAGGCACAACAGATGCAAGCAAAACCAGCAAAATACAGGAGATGAAAGAGAGTTTGAGGCATAGTAGATACAACTGAAGAAATTGCTATATCTGTCAAAGAAGATGTTGAATATAAAAACTTTCTGAGAGAAAATCATCCAGGAAGCCTGGGATACTATGGAAAAGACCTAGCCTCAGAATAATAGGAATAGAAGAATGCGAAGAGTCCCAGCTCCAAGGTCTGATAATATTTTCAACAAAATCATAGAAGAAATCTTTTTAAACTTAAAGAAAGAAAGACCCATAAACATACAAGAGGCTTATAGAACACCAATTAGACTGGGGCAGAAAAAGAATTCCTCCCACCACACAAAAATCAAAACACAAAATTTACAGAAGAAAATATTAAAATCAGCTAGGGGAAAAAAGGCAGCTAACATATACAAAGGCAGACCTATCAGAATTACACCAGAATTCTCAACAGAGACTCTAAAAGCTAGAAAGACCTAGACAGATACTTTGCAACCTCTGAAAAGCCAAAGATCCCAACCTAGACTACTATACTGAATCTGCATAGATGGAGAAAATAAGATAATTTAATAAAAATCAATATTCAAACAATATCTATACACAAATCCATCCTTACAGAAAATACTAGAAGGAAAACTACAACCCAAGGAGGATAAGTACAAGAAAAGAAGTGATTACATACCAAGAATATCAAGAGTGTGCACACTCACACTCCACCATTGCCATCATCACCACAAACAACATCAAAATAACAGGAAATACCAATCACTGGTATTTAATATCTCTCAATGTCACAGGACTCAATTCCCTAATAAAAAGACATAGGCTAATAGAATGGATGTGAAAACAGGATCTGTCATTCTTCTGTATAGAAGAAATAAGCCTCAGCAACAAAGATAAAAGTTACCTCACAGTAAAGCGCTAGGAAAAAGTGCTATGTCCACTCCAGTGAAGTCTGCTGGGTAGGCCTAAAAGCACGGAAACAGTCACGAGGCAAATATTTTCATGGAAAATTAGTCTCCTGGAACTTTGTCATTCCCATAGCCCATATACTCTAACCCTGTCCCCACGTTAATCTGGTATATGGACGTGTGTGCTTTCTTGTATTATAGGTGCTTCTAAGTAATGATTTTACAAATACTTAAATCAAGTTGAATTTTACCCCCTGGCCTTCACAAATGTCCTAGAAAGTTCTTGAAGCCAACACTGAGCTTGGATTTGTTAAGAGTGTTACCCTATTCTGTAACACTCAAATTTACTTCTAGTAGAGACAGTGGAAATAATCAGGCATTACAATTTCCTTGAATAGAGCTAGAAAGCTCAGGGCTAGTCTACATAGTAATTACTTAGGACAATAGCTGAGTCACACCCAAAACCAGGAATACACAATAGCCTAAGAAATAGGTGGTTTGTAGTATTATTCATGAAAGGGTTAGTAGAATGTAATTCCCCTGGTGCAAGTTTTTTCACTATGTCCAGAGGAATAGAATAATCACATATTTACTAAAGGACCCCTGGTGGTGGATTTAACAATAGACTATGTTTGTATCAGAGCATTCACCTGGCTCCTGTGTTTAGCTGATCTTAATTAAGGTTCTTCCTGTTCGCAGTTGTAAACAAGGCCTGGCTCTCACCATCTTTTTATGTATACATTTTCTTTGTTTTGTATTTAGAACCAGTGTACGTTTAGGGATGAATTTCGCCTAGCCTTCTTGTTGTTGTTTTTTTTTTTTTTTTTTTTTTTTTTTTTTTTTTTTTTTTTATGTATTAAAAGCCTGGTGTTTGCTTGGAGAAAATATATTCAGATGCATTACTCCCTTGTGTCTGTGTCCATTTGTCACCTTTTTGTAGCCAACTCCATGCCTGCCTGTAACTGGAATCCAAAATTTTTTCTGGGGATTGAGGGAGTCTGATTGAGCCTGGTCCATGGCAAAAAGTTTTCCAAGCAAATGGACCCAAGAAATTAGCTGGTGTAGCCATTCTAATATATAATAAAAAATAGCCTTTCAACCAAAACTAATCAAAAGAGACAGTGAAGGACACATCATACTCATCAAAAGAAAAATATACCAAGATTATATTTCACTTCTGAACATCTATGCCCGAAACACAAGGGCACCCACATTTGTAAATGAAGCACTGATAAAGCTTAAATTGCAAATCAAGCCCTACACATTAATAGTGGGAGATTTCAACAGCCCATTCTCACCAATTGACGGGACACCCAGTCAAAAACTATTAGAATAATAAAACTAACTTACATTATAAATCACATGGACCTAAGAGACCTCTATAGAATATTTCACCAAAACACAGGAGAAAATAACTTCTTAGTACATTATGGAATCTTCTTCAAAATTAGCAATATAGTTGGTCACAAAGCAACTCTCAACGAATACAAGTAAACTGAAATAATTCCTTGTATCTTATCAGACCTCCGTAGACTAAAGCTGGACTACAACAATAACATAAACCCTGAAAACCTACACACTCATGGAAATTGAACAACTTTCTACACAATGACAGCTGGTCAGCAAAGAAATAAAGAAAGAAATTAAATACTTCCTAGATTGCAATGAAAATAAAGGCACAACATACCTCAAATTATGGGAATCAATGAGAGCAATGTTAAGAAGAATGTTCATATCACTAAGCAAGCTCCTCCATAAAGAATTCAGAAAGTTCTCACACCAGAAATTTAAAAGTACACTTGAAAGCTCTAGGTAAAATAAAGCAAGCCAACCAAAGAGAAGTAGAAGGCAGGAAATAATCAAACTCAGGACTAAAATCAATCAGTGAGAAACAAAGAAAATAATAAAATGAATCAATGAAACTAAGACTTTACTTCAAAATCCTCTACTCCACAGAATTAGAAAAGCTTAATGAAATGGGTGATTTTCTACAAAGATACCACTGATGGACGTTGAACCAAGATCAGATAAACTATTTAAACAGCCTTATAGTATCAAAAGAAGTAGAAATTAAAATTCTCTCACCCAAAAGGAGCCCAAGCCTATATGGTTTTAGTGCAAAATTCTACCAGACTTTCAAAGAAGAGCTAAGAGCAATATTCCTCAAACTACTCTATGAGCTAAAAACAGAAGGAACACTGCCAAATTCATCCAATGAACCCAGAATCACCCAGATACCTAAAGCACACAAAGACTCAACAAAGAAAGAAAATTTCAGAACAATTTCCCTTAGGAACAGTGGTGCAAGCACTCAATAAAATATTCACAAACTGAATCCAGGAACAGCTAAAAAATATCATACATTGTGATCAGGTTGGCTTTATCCCAGGGATGTAGGGATGGTTCAATACATGAAAATATATCAATGTAAACTACCATATCATCAAACTGAAAGAAAAAATAACATAGTCATCTCATTCCATGATGAAACCACCTTTAACAAAATCCAGCACCCCTTTACTTTCAAAGTATTAGAGGTATCAGTGATACAAGGCATATACCTAAACATAATCAAATCAATGTACAGCAAGCCAATAGGCAACATCAAGGTAAATGTAGAGAAACTTAAAATAATTCCAATAAAATCAGAGATAAGAAAAGGCTACCCACTCTCTCCCTGTCTATTCAATATAGTACTTCAATTTCTAGTCAGAGCATTGAGACAACAAAAAGAGATCAATGGGATTCATACTGGAAAGGAAGAAGTCAAAGTATCACTTATTCAGTATGTTACAATAATATACATAAGCAGCCACCAAAATTCTATCAAAGAACTTGTGTAGTTGATATTGATAAACACCTTAAGCAAAGTGGCTAGATGCAAAATTGTCTCAAAGAAGTTAATACCCATTTTTATACAAATTTATAAATGGTCCAAGAAAGAAGTTGCAGAAACTTTTTTTTTTTTTTTTTTTTGCATTGCCTTTGGCTTTACAACATCATCAAATAGTATAAAATATCTTGGTATAACTCTAAGCAAACAAGTGAAAGATCTCTATGACAAGAGCTTCAAGTCCCTGAAAAGGGAAATTAAAGAAAATATCAGAAATTAGAAATATATCCCAAGCCCATAGATTGGTAGGATTTTCATAGTTAAAATAACCCTCTTACCAAATGCAATCTACAGATTCAGTGCATTCCATATCAAACCCCAAAGCATTCATTTATAGACTTTGAAAGAGGAATCATCAACTTCATGAGGAAAAATAAAAACAGGATAGAAAAAAGAATTCTGAGCAATAAAAGAATTTTGGAAGGTATCACTATTACTGACCTCAAGCTATATTACAGAGCAATAGTGGTGAAAATGACGTGGTATTGGTACATAGACAGACATGTTGATCAACTGAATTAAATCAAAGACCCAGAAATAAATCCAAACACCTATGGAAATTTGTTTTTTGATAATGAAGCCCAAACTACACCATAGAGAAAAGAAATCACCTTCAACAGATGGTGCTGATCTAAGTTGATGTCTCCATGTAGAAGAATGCAAATCTAGCCATATGTATCACCCTGCAAACTCCTAGAGTCCAAATGGATCAAAGACTTCAAAATAAAACCAGATACACTAAATTTCATAGAAGAGAAAGTGGGAAATAGTCTTGAATGCATTGGTGTAGGGGGAAATTTCCTGAACAGAAGAACATCAGTGGTTCTGTTTCTAAGATCAATAATTGATAAATGGGACTTCAGGAAACTGCAAAGTTTCTGTAAGTCAAAGGAAACTAAAAGTGGGACAAAATGCAGTCTATAGGTTAGGAAAGGATCTTTCACACCCCCTACTTGTGAAAGAGTACTAATATCCAAAATTTATAAAGAACTAAAGAAGTTAGACACCAGGAACCAAATATCCCAATTAAAATGGGATACAGATTTAAACTAATTTTCAACAGAGGGACCTCAAATGACCTAGAAGCATATAAAAAAATGTTTGAGGTCCTTGGTCATAACAGAAAGGCAAATCAAACAAAATCTGTGGCTCCATGTTACAAAGTTCATAATGGCTAAGATCATTAACTCAAGAGATAGCACATGCTGGCAAGGATGTGTATAAAGGGGAACACTCCTCCATTGCTGATGGGATTAAAACTCGTAAAACCAC
Source organism: Mus pahari (assembly GCF_900095145.1). Classification (NCBI taxonomy): domain Eukaryota; kingdom Metazoa; phylum Chordata; class Mammalia; order Rodentia; family Muridae; genus Mus; species Mus pahari. Next base: position 8,380,895 of record NC_034607.1, on the reverse strand, counting down.
TTTGGAAATCAATTTGGGTGTTTCTCAGACAGCTGTGAATAGTTCTATCTCAAAATACAGCTACATCACTCCTTTGCATATACCCAAAAGATATATTCTCTATCCCACAAACACAGTTGCTCTACTATGTTCAAAACAGTCTTATTCGTAATAGCCAGAAACTGGAAACAGCCTTGATGTTCTTTGACTGAAGAATGAATTAGAAAATGTGGGATACTACACTACATTGGGGAATACTTTTCAGTTATTAAAAAAAAAAGACATCATGAATTTTTCAAGCAACCTGAATGAACTTGAGAATATCATCCTGACTGAGGTGTTTTAGTTCCAAATGATGTGCACCATATCTATTCACTTATAAGTGGATATTAGATATAAAATACAAGATAAAGTTACTATATTCCACAGACCAAAAGAAACTAAACAAGAAGGAAGACACAAGTGAAGATTCTTGAGTCTCAGTAGAGGGAGGGAACTGGATGGGGGAGGGAATGGAGAGGGGAATGGCTATGATTTAGGATCAGGTATGAGAAGGGACAGGCTTGGTGGTCAGATGGCCATGTGAATGTATGATAATCTCCAACTGATTTGGGGGGGGGGCAGCTATAGAAAGAGCCATAGACCTAGGCTAAGGAAGGTATCCAAGTATCAGTGGGAGTGACCTTAGCTGTGACTCACAGAATTTTATATGGGGCTGCAGAAGCTATCTCCTGTAGCCAGGCTGGAATCCCGGTAGAGGGATAGGGGCACCAACCTACACAAGAAACTTTCCACCCAAAATTTATCCTGTCTAAAAGAAACATAGGAATGTCTATGGAGCTGAGACTAAGGGGATGGCCAAACAGTAACCAGTCCAACTTAGGACCCATTCCAGGGGCAATCATCAATCGCTGACACTATTAATGATACCCTGTTATGCTTGCACACAGGAATCTGGCATGTATTTCCTCTGAGAGCTTCCATGCAGCAGCTGACTCAGGCACATGTAGACATCCACAGTTAAACAGTAGGCAGAGCTTAGGGACTCTTTTGGAAGAAGGGGAGAAAGGAATGCAGGCCCTGAATGGCATAGGAATTCCATAGGAAGACAGAGTCAACTAAGCTGGACCTTTGGGGCTCTCTCTTAACCACTAAGCAAAGAATATGCAGAGAATCTCTGCAGATGTGTAACAGATATGCAGCTTAGTATTCATGTGGGTCCCAAACAACTGGAGCGGTGGCTATCCCAATAGCTGTTGCCTGAATTCTTCTACCTGGGCTGGTTTGTCTGGCCTCATTGGGAGAGGATGCACCTAGTCCTCAGAGACTAGAAGTGCTATGGTGGGGCCCTCACTTTATCAGAGTAAAAGGGAAGGCAGGCATGGTAGAAAGGATATTGTGGTAGGTGTTGATCAGTAGGGGGGGGGGCAGTGAGTGTGATGTAAGGTGAATACATTTATATATTTATATATGGAGGTAGAAAGGAAAGGTTATGATATTGAAAAAGTTAAAAGGGAGAAAATGAAGGCAAAGAGAGAGAGAGCGAAAGAGAGAGAGAGAGAGAGAGAGAGAGAGAGAGAGAGAGAGAGAGAGAGAGAGAGAAGAACTTACCCAGTAGGAGAATAAACAAGAAAATAAAAATTTTGTTAAAAAGAAATAACA
>NC_034607.1:8372191-8378204 GCF_900095145.1 Mus pahari | reverse complement strand
TGGGTGGGAGGAAATTTGTTCAAGCATGGCCTACTTCATAGTGGTTATACTTCTGAAGAAACGGGCATTCTCTTCACTAGCATCTCTAAACTGATAATCATACCTTATAGAGTTGGGGGCCTCCTGAGCCTGTTTCCCATCAAAATGAATGTTGTTGGGATCGAGTCTTATGGAGGTCTTGCATAGGTAACTATATGTATTGCTGGGGACAGCATACAATGACAGGGACTGCCTGTAGTAGGCCAAAATCTCATAAGCCCTCCATAGCTCTTTGTAGAAAAGGATGGTGTCTGGGACCCTGAGAAGCAGGAGTCACATCTTTCCAGGGCACTTGCCATCTGAAATGTGGCACTGCCTGCAGTAGGCCTGGATGGAGACATCTCAGTATCCCGTGGCATCTCTTTGTAAAAAACAGTTGTTCTGATTTCTCCTAACCTTAGTCCTGGACAACAGTTGTACAGATTTCATTTGTGCGTGACTGCTTTTCAGTTGGTCTTGGTGTACATAATTACTCTATCTGATTTTCCTACTTCATTCTCATTCTGCTCTGGTGAATCCTGTGAAACTAGATGTTCCTTGATGTAATGATTCTTAAATAATTAAAAATTGAGTCATGCGGCTCAGCACAGCACAGTCCTAATGGCCTAGTGCATGCTGTGTGTTCTCTTCTTAGAAAAGATATAATAATTGCACAAAGGTAGTTCCAGATTAAAGATTAACTTCCAAAGGAAGTTTAAAGAAATTATTCGAAAATGAATTACAGCCAACCCTGGGACCTGGAGAAAGGAAAAATGATTGAAGTTATGAAATAAGTTGTGCATAACATTTAGAAGTAGTTCCTGGATAAGAAAATATAGAATACATAAAATTATATATTGGTAAAACTAATTCAAAACACTGGGACTCTTAGGAGAGTCTTAGTGTACAATGTACAGAAGCAGAAAGCTAGTGGAAGTGCTGAGGTAATGGTTAGCTTGATTCTTTTTGACCAGTGCCTGGCAGCTTTGCCCATGTCAATCATCATTAGAGCTTCACAAGGAAATGCAAGTAGCTGGTCTCAGAGCTCTGAAGTATAAGTCAAAAGTTAAAGTTTAAATATGATAAGCTTGCAATTGTTATTTCTTTGGCTACAGGACTGGGAATAGGGAAAGCCTTAAACTTTGGGGGAACAATTGTAATTCTTCTTTGTGGAATGTGGTAATACTTTTGAATTGGATTTGGGAATGATTATACAATATATTTTGTTTTTGTTGTTTTATCTGCTTTTGGAGTATCAATAAAAGAGTGGGGCAAGAGAAAGGCGAGCAAATGAGTGAGATAGCGAATGAGAGCATGAATGAAAAAATATATGAGGTAAATGTGGAGAGTGAGTGAAGTGTGCGAAAGAAAGAACATGAGAAGAACACGTGTAGAGTGAGTGAAGAGAGAACGTGAGGTGTGTATGGAGCATGCGTGTATGTGAAAGGAGAGCACATGTGGTGTGTGAGATGTGTGTGGGATGTGTTGGAGATATGTGTGAAGAGTGTGTATGAGAGTGAAAGAGGAATGAACAAAGGTGTACATGAGTGTTGGGAGTTCAAGAAAAGAAAAGCATTTTGCCAAGCACATAGATAACTACATTCCAGCAAATTCATATTGTATGTCTTAGATTTTGTCAAGAAGTTCATTCTTTATATATAATAATCATGTGTAATAATGTATAATATTTATAATAATGATAATTACAAAGGCTGGTTCATTTGGGCTACAAAGGGATTTATGGATACTATCTCTGCCTTTCATTTCTGGAGTTCTGCCTTCAGAACAGATGGGTGTACATAGCAATGATATCATTTGTCTTCTGAAAACTTTCATGTCTGGAGTCATGAAGACCCATTAAAATGGTTAATTTTCTTCAGCTGTTCCTTAGTATGTATGAGTTGGGTTCCCAAAACCCACATTGTGGTTTAGAAATATTTTTAACTGCAGTTTCAGAAAATATGCCATCTACCTCTGGGTTCTGCAAGCACTAGGGATATAGACAGCAAACATATATGCATGCAGGAAAAATAATGATACATATTAAAATAAAAAATAAATCTTAAAAAAATCAGTCCTTTTTCTGGGACAGGGGAAACCCTGGGGTTTCTAAGGGGGTGACTCTAGCTGAGAGCCCTAGTAATGCGGGCTACCAACCATGAAGTGACCACTTCCTGTAGCCAGGCAGAACTCCCAGTGGAGGGGTAAGGACAGCAATACACCCACAAAACCTTCCACCCAAAATGTGGCTATCCAGACATGATGTTCAGGGACAGAGCAGAGACAGAGAAAGTGGCCAACCAATGACTGCCTCTATTTGAAACTCATGAAACAATCCCTAACAATTTTAATGGTACTCTTTAAACTTTCACACTGAAGTCTAGTATAACTGTCCTTTGAGAGGCTAAAACCAGAAGCTAATGTAAACATAGGCAGAGATCCACATCCAAATATTTGATGGCGCTCAGGGAGCATTGTGAAAGAGTCAGAAGAAGGATTGAGTGCCAAGGTCCAGCCCCAGATTCAGGAGGGTCCTGAGGAAGTGGTGAATAGGATCAGTGCTGATTCAATAAGTACTAGGGGTCAATAGTGGATGCAAGCTCTCAGTTCAAGTGCTCTTTCATTGTCCAACCATTCTCCTCATTCTTCCTGACCTGAGAGCCTGAACCCAGTGTTTGATTTACTAAAGCTACATCATCAACACTTTAACCATTGTTAATCATTGTTTTAGAAATCCTTTACTTTACATAATTCTAGGAATCTTGGACCATTAACCACTACCCCCTCCTCCATAACTCAAAGCAAAACCACATTTCCTTAGAGTCCTCACACAGTCTGTTCTTCATGGGTAGCTGGGCGCAGATCTTGCAGTGTCCTGGTACAGCAAACGGCAGTCTTTAGTAACTATTTCATGTAAGAACAGAAATGTGATAGACTCTTGAGTTAAAAATAAATTCTTACAAAGTCAGAAAATGAATGCTCATAAAGCAGCTGGTTCTCTCTAACATCTCTCTAGGCACTGTCACCTCCAAACTCTCAAGTTGCTAGGAGAACTACTTACAACTTTTCATATGCTTGTACACCATATTTTAATTATTTTATCTTTGTTTCCTTGTTCTAGTAATTCCCTGGACTCATGTCCAAAATTCACAACCTCTTCATGAATATTAATTCACTAGCCTACCATCTGTTTCCATTGAACCCGACTCTCCTAACTTGTTTCTAGATCATGTACAGCCTTCCTGCTATAAGATAAACCCATTTATCATTTGCTTGATTTTTATAGATTCCTCTTTTATTTTTCCCAAAACATTACTTTTCTTCTTGAGACTACTTCAACTCTTTAACTTTGAGGTCCCCAAGTTCATCCTGGCTAATTAATAGAGGAGACATTGACCTGGAGCGTACATGTATTTCCTCATATAATTCTAGGTGTGGTCAAATCATGAAATGAATGATTTCTACATAGGACCTTGTAGATTTGTATGGTCTGGTGGTTATGTTGTCTAGATACTAAGCTGAAGGACTGTTTCTTGTTCCCCACCGCCTCACGACCACCTCCATTCATCATTCCTGAGAAACCTGTCTGTTTAATTCATTATGGGAATGATTAGCTGTGCGTAATAGGGGAAGTATATGCCCCAGAATGAGAGACTGAAAGTATGATTGAAGAGGCAGCAGATAAGCTTCAGGGCAACAGCACCCACCAGCACACATAAGGATCAATGATCTGGAGATGCTGTAGGAGGAAGAACTGTGCCATACTGCCTTTTACACAGCCATGCCAGACAGACTGGCAGTTAAGGGAACTGAAGAGGATAGGGACTCAATAGGAATACCAGCAGGGTCTACTAACATGGACCTTTGGGAGCTTTAAGAGACTGAACTAGCAACCAAAGGGTAGATATTGCCTGGACCTAGTCTCTGGCATATATGCAGCAGATGTTCAGTTTGATTTTTTTTTTTTGGGGGGGGGGTCCTCCAATAACTAGAGCATGGGCTGTCTCCAAATCTGCTACCTGCCTATAAATTCCATTCCTATAACAGGTCTGCCTTGTCTGGCCTCAGTGAGAGAGGATGAGCCTAGTCTTGCAGTGATGTGATGTGATGGAGAGTGAGGGGGAACTGAGAGGGAGGATGCTACATATAGGGAGACTCCCACTTCTTATGGAGAAGGGGAGGGGGAAATGTGGGGAGGGTCTGTGTAAGAGGGTACTGGGAAAAGAGGAGGGCTACTACTGAGAAGTAAAATGAATAAATACATTTAAAAACAGTTCATTTATTAGTTATTTAAAAATCCCTCACTAAAAACAAAACAATAGTAATTTTGATATTTGAGATGTTAAAATTCCTTGCAAATACACTCCAAATGTTGCATAGTAAATGATGTCTCCCCATTGCAAATGGACGATTGCTTAGGGTTCTAAAGGTGTTTGTATAGTATCCAGAAAATAATATTTTAAAAGCCGGTGAAGTTGCAAGCTTTTATTCTCAACTGTGAACCAAGAACACAATGAAACACTGCAACAAGAATTTTCATTTACCTCATTTGAAGATTACCACTATAATTAATAATGACAAACTCAGGCATAAAATAACAGTTAAAATGTCAGATGCAGATAATTGCATCCAGCCAATTGACAGAAGCTGCTGACCCCTGTGGTTGAATTAAGGGGAAGTTAGAAGAAGATGAGGAGGTTGGTGACCCTGTAGGAGGACCAGCAGTCTGAATTAACCTGGACCCCTGATATCTCTCAGACACTTGAACAACAACCAGGCAGCACACAGCACCTGATATGAGTCCGCCAACACTTATATGAAGCAGAGGACTGCCAGGTCTCTGTACAGTAAGAGAAGATGCATCTAACCCTAAAGTGACTGGAGGTCCCAGGAAGTGTAGAAGTTTGATAGGATTGGGGTGGGGAGTAGGACATCCTTATGGAGACAGTGTAGTTGGGAGGAGGTATGGGATGTGGAACAGTCGGAGGGTGAACCAGAAGAGGAATAAAATCTGGAGTTTTTTTTTTTGTTTGTTTTTTGTTTTTTTTTTTTGAGACAGGGTTTCTCTGTGTAGCCCTGGCTGTCCTGGTACTCACTGTGTAGATCAGGCTGGCCTCGACATCAGAAATCCGCCTGCCTCTGCCTCCCAAGTGTGGGAAAATCTGGAGTTTTAAATGAAAAAGAAAGAAAGAAGGAAAGAAAGAAAGAAAGAAAGAAAGAAAGAAAGAAAGAAAAAAATGACTTATTAACATTTCAACTCAAACTGTGGATTCATTGTACAATTGCTTAGTTACATGAAGTGCCTGCACTTTTATATATGTGTTCATATATAGGAAATGATTGTAATATACACACGTGACATTATTGTTAATACTACAGATAACCTATGAAGTATAATATTCCTGCCTTCAGTGTTGATTCCTCTATTTAGAGTTCAGGCTTCTCTTTGATCTGAAATCATCTGCACTTTGTGATCCTTTTCATTCCTCACAAACAAATGTTTAATTTTTTTCTTTCTTGATTGTACAGAAAGGAATGTTGGGTTCTTCCTCCATATCATAGAAATATACTATCAAAATATGGTACAAAAGACAGTCATGGATTGGCCTGAATGACAAAGAAAAAAAATTTACAAACTACATACACTTTAAAAAAAAACCAAACATTATCTAATATAATGTGTTGCATATTTCAAAAACTGGTATATCTCAAAATTGGACCTAATTAATTGTTGGAATATTCAGTTCAGGTAATAGTAATTTTGTAGTTTTATTTTCTTATAAGCAACTGAAACAATAGTTTCACATTATAAAATGTTCTAAAATATTTAAGATCAATTTTAAATCTAATTTGTAAAATTGGTTCTCATGGTAGCAAAAGTTAAATATATTTTCTCGACTGCCGGGGAAAGAGCGGACTGGAGAGGGGACCCGCAGCTGGACCCGATCATCCTGCGCCTCTCCTGCCCAGGAGGGGTGTTCGCCTGGCGGCTGTC
>NC_034607.1:8342219-8353837 GCF_900095145.1 Mus pahari | reverse complement strand
GGGAGTGGGTGGGTAGGGGAATAGAGGTGGGGGGAGGGGTATGGGAATCTTTCGGGATAGCATTTGAAATGTAAATAAAGAAAATAATAATAATAAAAAAAATATATTTTCTCTATATGTGTTAAATATTTAAAATCTGCTATAGAATATATGAAATCTATTAAAATGACATTTTGACTATTTAATAATTAAACCTTCCTTTTTAATTATATTATTTTAAAAATTAGTTTCCCCTCTGAAAATCCCCCTATCCCCTCCCCCCTCCTGAAATGGGATAACATTTGAAATGTAAATAAAAAAATATCTAATAAAAAAAGAAAGTAGATGATTTTCATACACTATATCCTGATTATAGTCCCTCCTCTCTCATTTCCTCACATTTCCACCCAACTTCCCTCCTCTCTGGATCAATACCTTTCTGTCTTTCATCAGAAAAGAACAGGCTCTGCCGTCTTTTTATATAGGGAGAAGGTTAGACTCATAATCAAAATATGAGACCTAAGTTTTTTTTTAAAGAGAGAAAACTTTCAAAGTATATACATTTGTAGTACTGGGGGACTTTTTAAAGTTGTAGACTGTTTTATATTGTATTGTAGATATCAGTGTATAATCTTGGGGATAATTAAGAAAGAAAAGGTTATGGCTTAGCAGTGATGTACTTGTGTGTCAAGTTGACAAGGTATCAACTGTTCTGGCTAGTTTTTATGTCAATTTTAGAAAAACCAAGACATATTTGGGCCTAGACATTCATTTTCTTTGATAAAATTTTAAATTAGAGTGTGTCCATAATATCTCTTCCAGTGTATTATTATTTGTGTATAGAAAGACTAATGATTTTAATGCTGATATTATAACCTGCTTGATGGCTAAAAAATTGATCTAGTGTAAACATGAAAATAAAAATAATTTGACTTTTAAATCATCCGAGAGCCTAGATTATTGATAAAAGTTATAAAAGCAAATGTGTGGGCAATAAGTATTAACCAGAACTTACTTATATATGTGGAATAATTATCACACAATTTACCATGTAACAACAATGTGTTGACTCCCTTCAGCCTCGAAGCAGGCTCTTCCAGACCTCTGCAGCCATGAGCATAGGACCACCTGGGTGGTACCTGTCAGGCTGGTTGTTTATTTACACCTGCCAGTGCTCTTCAAAACAATCGCCTTTCAGGGCAGACGCCACTCCCTGCTGATAGGCTCCTGAGATTCTCCAGAGTCACCTTCCTGAAGATCCACCTACCAGCTTGCACCTGTACTACAGGCCCCAAGACTGGGACTGGGGGGGAAGGATTTTTCCCAAGCTATATAAACTCAGTACTTCATTAAACTTTGGGCTTTGATCAGGATTCCTTGTCTTTCTCACAGTGTTTTCCCTTCCAGCCCAGTCTGGCCTTTCAGGACAGACCCGGTTTGGAGTGTAGCCTGGGGTGGGCTCGCTCAACAATATACCCTTGTTTTGCCTGAACACCATTAATTTTCTTGCTATATCCTAATTAACCAAAACAATGTTCATCATGAAAGATGGAATAAATAACTAATAAACTATGTAATATACTCCATTAATTTGAACCCACATGTTTATGTCTGGGTTTGAAACTTCCATTTTTTTTCATGTGTACATTTTTTATTTACAAAAACTAAAATAAATTTCAAAACTTAGACTGTATATTTTTTGAATGTGTTCTCTTTCCTTTGTTTTTCTTGGATATTTTCTTTATTTACCAATAAATATTTTCCAATATTTTCCCCTTTCTAGCTTTCCCCTTTGCAAACCCCCTGTCGCATTCCCTCTCTCCCTCCCCTTGCCTCTATGATGGTGCTCCCCTACCTACCCACTTCCATCCTCCCGCCTTGGCATTCTGTACACTGGAGTATTAAACACACTCAGGCACTAGGGAATCTCCTTCTACTGATGTCCAACAAGGCTATCTTCTGCCATATATTTGGCCAGCTCCATAGGTCACTCCGTATGTATTATTTGGTTGGTGGTCCAGTCCCCAGGAGCTCTTAGTGTTCTGGCCTGTTGATACTGTTGCTTCCTCCATGGCACTGCAAACAGCTTCAGCTCTTTCAGTCCCTTCTCCATCTCCTCAATCAGGGATCCCAAAGCTCAGTCCAAAGGTTGATTACAAGTTTCCTCCTCTGTATACGTCAGGCCTCTCAGGAAACAGCTATACCAGGCTTCTACTAGCAATCACTTCCCACATTCACAATAAAGTCTGGGTTTGTTAGCTGTATATGGGATGGATCCCCAAGTGGGGCAGTTTCTGGATGGCCTTTACTTCAGTCTGTTTTCCACACTTTGTTTGAATATTTCCTCCTGTGAATATTTTGTTCACTCTTCTAAAAAGCACTGAAGCATCCAGAGTTTTGTCTTTCTTCTCAGGCTTCATATAGCCTGTGAATAGAATTTTGAGTATTCTGGACCTTTGGGCTAATATCCATATATCAGTAACTACATACCTTGTTTGTTCCTTTGTGACTGAGTCACCTCACTCAGGATGATGTTCTCAAGTTCCATCCATTTACCTGTGAATTTCATGAATTTGTTTTTTTTTTAATGGCTGAGTAGTATTACACTGTGTAAATGCACCACATTTTCTGTACCTATTCCTCTGTTGAGGGACATCTAGGTTGCTTCCAGCTTCTGGCTCTTACAAATGAGGCTGCTGTGAACATAGTGGAGCATGTGTCCTTATTGCATGTTGGAGCATATTCTGGGTATATGCCCAGGAGTGGTATAACTGGGTCCTCAGGTAATACTATGTCCAGTTTTCTGAGGAACCACCAGACTGATTTCCAGAGTGGTTGTACATGCATGCAATCCCACCAGCAGTAAAGGAGTGTTCCTGTTTCTCCACATCCTTCCAAGCACCTGCTGTCATCTGAGTGTTTGATCCTAACCATTCTGACTAGTGTGAGGTGGATTCTCAGGGTTGCTTAGATTTGCATTTCCCTGATGACCATGAATGTTGAACATTTCTTTAGGTGCTTCTCAAACATTCGGTCTTCCTCAATTGAGAATTCATCGTTTAGCTCTGTAACACATTTTTAAGTAGGGTTATTTGGTTCTCTGGAGTCTAACTTCTTGAGTTCTTTGTATACATTGAATATTAGCTGTTTATTGGATGGATGTAGGATTGGTAAAGATCTTTTCTCAATCTGTTGATTGCTGTTTTGCCCTAGTTACACTGTCCTTTGCCTTACAGAAGATTTGCAAGTTTATGACGTCAAATTTGTTGATTTTTGATCTTAGAGCATAAGCCATTGGTGTTCTGTTCAGGAACATTTCCCCTGTACCCATGTGTTTAAGATTTTTCCCCACTTTCTCTTCTATTAGATTCAGTGTATCTGGCTTTGTATGAAGGTGCTTGATCCACTTGGACTTGACCTTTGAACAGGGAGATAAGAATGGGTCAATGTTCATTCTTCTATATAATGACCTCCAGTTGAAAAAGAACAGTTTGTTGAAAATGCTGTCTTTTTTCCCACTGGATGGTTTTAGCTACTTTGTCAAAGATCAAGTGACCATAAGTGTGTGGGTTTATTTCTGGGTCTTCAATTCTATTCCATTGATCTACCTGCCTGTCACTGTACCAAAACCATACAGTTTTTACGACTATTGCTGTGCTGTACAGATTGAGGTCCAGGTAACTGATTCCCCTAGTAGTTCTTTTATTGTTGAGAACAGTTTTTCCTATTCTTTTTTTTTTTTTTAATTCCTGATGAATTTGGAAAATTCTCTTTCTAACTCTATGAAGAATTGAGTTGGAATTTTGATGGGGATAGCACTGAGTCTGTAGACTGCTTTCAGCAAGATGGCCATTTTTGCTATATTAATTCTGCCAATCCATGAGCATGGGTGACCTTTCCATCATCTGAGATTTCTGATTTCTTTCTTCGAGACTTGAAGTTCTTATCATACAGATCTTTCTCTTGCTTAGTTAGAGTCCCCAAGGTATTGTATATTATTTGTCACTATTGTGACAGGTTTCATTTCCTTAATTTCTTTCTCAGCCTTTTTATCCTTTGTATAGAAGAAGGTCACTGATTTGTTTGAGTTAATTTTATATCCAGCTACATTGCTGAAGATGTTTATCAGTTTTAGGAGTTTTCTGGTGGAGTTCTTTTTGGGTCACTTAAGTATACTGCCATATTATCTGCAAGTTTGATTTCTTCTTTTCCAATTTATTTTCCTTTGTCCTCTTTTTGTCTCATTGCTCTAGCTCAACCTTCCAGTTCTATAATGAATAGATGAGAGAGAGAGAGAGCAGGCTTCTCTAGTCCCTGATTTAGTGGAATTGCTTCAAGTTTCTCTCCATTTAGTTTGAGGTTGGCTACTGGTTTGCTGTACATGGCTTTTACAAGGTTTCGTTATGGGTCTTGAATTCCTGATCTTTCCAAGTCTTTTAACAAGAATGGAATGTTAAATTTTGACATTTTTTTTTCAGAATCTAGTGAAATGATCATGTGGTTTTTTTTCTTATTTTTTTTTATGAAGTGGAATTGCATTGATGGATTTTCATGTATTGAATCATCCCTGCATTCCTCTGATGAAGACTACTTGATTATGGTGAATGATCCTTTTGATGTATTCTTGGATTCCTTTGTCAAGTATTTTATTGAGTATTTTTGCATCAATACTCATAAAGGAATTTGATCTGAAGTTCTATTTCTTTGCTGGGTCTTGGTGTGGTTTTGGTATCAGAGTAATTGTGGCTTCATGGAACATATTGGGGGTGTTCATTCTATTTCTATTTCATGGAATAGTTTGAAGAATATTTGTATTAGGTATTCTTTGAAGATCTGGTAAAGTTGTGCACTAAACACATCTGGTCCTGGGTTGTTTTTTTTTAAATTAATTAATTAATTAATTTTGATTGATTGATTTATTTTTTGGTTGAGAGACTTTTGATGACTGCTTCTATTTCTTTAGGGTTTGTGATACTGTTTATATGGTTTTTATGATCCTATTTAACTTTGGTATTTGGTACCTGTATAGAAAATTGTCCATTGCATCCATATTTTCCAGTTGTGTTGAGTATAGACTTTTGTATTAGGATCTGTTAATATTTTTTTTTTATTTCCTCAGTTTCTGTTATTCTATCTCCCTTTCACTTCTGATTTTGTTAATTTGGATACAGTCTCTGTGGCATCTTGTTAGTCTGGCAAAGACTTCATCTATTTTGCTGACATTCTAAAAGTACCAGCTCCTAGTTTTGTTGATTCTTTGTATAGTTCTATTTGTTTCAACTTAGTTCATTTCAACCCTGAGTTTGATTATTTCCTGCCATCTAATCCTCTTGGGTATATTTGCTTCTTTTTGTTTTAGACCTTTCAGTTTTGCTGTTAAGCTGGTAGTATATGCTCTGTCCAGTTTCTTTTTGGAGGCGCTCAGAGCTATGAGTTTCTGTCTTAGCACTACTTTTATTGTGTCCTATAAGTTTGGGTATGTTGTACCTTAATTTTCATTAAATTCTTAAAAACCTCATTTCTTTCTTTATTTCTTCCTTGCCCACGATATCATTTAGTAGAACTTGTTCAGCTCCCATGTGTATATGGGTATTATGTTGTTTTTGTTGCTATTGAAAACCAGCCTTAAACAATACTCATTTGATAGGAGGTATATGATTATTTCAATCTTCTTATATCTGTTGAGATCTGTTTTGTGACCGATTATATGGTCAATTATGAGGTTCTGATAAGAAGGCGTATTCCTTGGATTTGATATGAAATGTTCTATAGATATCTGTTAAAAACATTTGGTCCATAACTGCTGTTAGTTTCACCACGTCTCTGTTAATTTGCATTTCCCTAATATGTCCATTGATGAGAATGGGCTGTTCAAGTCCCCCACTATTACTGTGTGAGGTGCAATGTGTGTTTTGAGCTTTTGTAAAGTTTCTTTTATGAATGTGGGCACCCTTGAATTTGGAGAATAGATGCTGAGAATTGAGAGTTTCTATTTGTAGATTTTTCCTTTGATCTGCATGAAGTGTCCTTCCATATCTGAAGGACATTGATGACCTTTGGTTGGAAGTCGATTTTACTTGATATTAGAATGTCTACTCCACCTTTTTTTTTTTTTTTTTTTTGAAAAAACTTTCTTGGGAAATTGTTTTCCAGCCCTTTACTGTGAGGTATTTTCTTTGACACTGAGGTGTGTTTCCTGTATGCAGCAAAATGGTGGGTCCACTTTATGTATCCAGTCTATTAGCTATTAGTCTCTGTCTTTTCACTAGGGAATTGAGTCCATTGATATTAAGGAATAGTGACTGTTTCTTCCTGCTCTGTTTGATGTTATTTTTATGTTTGTGTGGTTATCTTCTTTTGGGTTTATTGAAAGAAGATTGCTTTCTTGCTTTTTCTAGGGTGTAGTTTCCCTCCTTGTGTTGGCATTTTCCATCTATTATCCTTTGTATTGCTTGTTTTGTGGAAAGATATTGTATAAATTTGGTTCTGTCATAGAATACCTTGGTTTCTCTGTCTATGGTAATTGAGGGTTTTGCTGGGCATAGTAGTCTGGACTAGCATTTGTTTTATCTTAGGGTCTATTTGAGATCTGCCCAAGCTCTTCTAGCTTTCATAGTCTATGTTGAGAAGTCTGGTGTAATTCTGATAGGTCTGTCTTTATATGTTATTTGATCTTTTAAAATTACTGATTTTAATATTCTTTCTTTGTTTTGTGCATTTGATGTTTCGACTATTATGTGATGGGAAGAATTTCTTTTCTATTCCAAACTATTTGGAGTTCTGTAGGCTTCTTTTTTGTTAATGGACATTTCTTTCTTTAGGTTAGGGAGGTTTTCTTTTATAGTTTTGTTGAAGGTATTTACTGGCCCATTAAGTTCACTCCCTTCTATATCTATTATCCTGAGGTTTGGTCTTATCATTGTGTCCTGCATTTCTGGGGTGCCCTCAGTTAGGAGCTTTTTGCATTTTGCATTTTCTTTAACTGTTGTGTCAATGTTTTCTATGGTACCTTCTGCACCTGAAGTTTTCTCTTCTATCTCTTGTATTTTGGTGGTGATGCTTATATCTATGACTCCTGATCTCTTTCCTAGGTTTTCTATCTTCAATGCTGTCTCCCTTTGTGACTTCTTTACTGTTTCTAAAGCCATTTTTACATCCTGGATGGTGCAGTTCCTTCACCTGTTTGGTTGTGTTTTCCTGTAGTTCTTTAATGGTTTTTTATATTTCATCTTTAAGGGCTTCTACTTGTTTACCTGTGTCTTTCTGTATTTCTTTAAGGGAGTTATTTATATCCTTCTTAAAGTTCTCTATCATCATCATGAGATATGATTTTAAATCAGAGTCATGCTTTTCTTGTGTGTTGAGTTAACCAGGGGTCATTGTGATGGAAAAACTGGGTTCTGATGAAGTCAAGTGGCCTTGGTTTCTGTTGCTTATATTCTTGAGCTTGATTTTCACTATCTGGTAATCTCTAGTGTTAGCTGGTCTTGCTGTTTCTGACTGTGGGTTGTCCCTCCTGCAAGCCTGTGTCAGTACTCCTAGCAGACAAGTTCTCTCTGGGAAGAACTTTTATATGGATAATTGTGGCACAGGTTCAGCTCTGGGGTGCAGGCAGAAACCAGAGATATCCTATCCCCAGCTGATTCTTGGTTCTTGTGTCTTGATGACTCTGGGTAGGTCCTGCTTGGTCCAGGAATTTGAAGAGATGCGGTGGGCTTACCTGTGCTCACAGGCTTCTCTGTGCTCCTGGAAGAACAGCTTCTTTCCTGGTAGTGTTTTTGTATGTAGCTCTGTGGCACAGGGTCAGATCTAGGAGCAGATGGAAACAGGAAGGCCACTGCCCCAGGCCTCTCCTCTGTTCCTGTTTCCTGAGGGATCTGTGTGGTTTCCTCTGAGCAGCAGTGGTGGTCTTATCTATACTCACAGACTTGTCTCTACTCCTGGGAGGCTAGCTCACTTAGTTTGAAACTTTCTAACAATCATGTAGGAAGTTATTTTTCCTTACTGTGAAGAATATAAACACAAATCAGTAAGGTATTATTTATGACTAGAACTAGTCTTTTAACATGTTGTGACATAAAGTAGAAAGATGAAAATGTTTTTTATAGTTTCTATAAATGTAACTTAAAATTTAATTTGATTTTTGTATTTAAAATGCAATTCATGAAGAAGAAATACTTTATATATGCAGAATCATCTAACTTTTGCAACTTTGGTTACACCTTTTACAAGGCAAAACAGAATATATTACACAATTTGGAAATAATATTATAGTTCTGATTTTTCCCACAGGAGATTAATAAATATTCCAAGTCTGAAGCATGAATACAGTGACAAGTTTCTCTCTGAAGGAACATTCAAATATACAACATATGTGGATTTAGTTTGCAATTCATTAGAAACCAAGAAAATTTTCTTAGTGCAAATGGTATCTATTTCTAACTTTCTCTTCTCATTTGTATGTACACTCAATGTGCTAGAACACCATTCCATTTCCTCCCATACAAAATGTTTAATGTCAGAATTATGAAGTCATTTGTACTAGAATTCTTTCTTAAAAAGAGCTGTGAGGGTTTTCCTTACTCCTCAATTTGGTTGAGCTAATGGACATTTATGAGATTGATACACCGCATAACTATGAACTTCGGTAAGGAAGTGTCAAGGGATACACAAATAGGGTGCACTCTCACCTAAATGCAGGCAGCAGAACCCTATAATCTAAAACAAATAATGGAGATAGAAGGAGCCATTGTAGCTCATGTATGTTTCTCTCATTTTCTGGACACCATAAAATGAGCAATTTGTGCTAGCATGACTTTCCACCATGTAGGAAGTGGAGTGAGTGATTAAAACAGCTTCTTTGGAGGATAAAAGGCTGCATTTTGCAATAGCAATATAAGGTGCTATTAGTGAACAGTGGCTCTTCTGTAGAATAGATACACCACAAAGAAAACACAAAGTCAAATTCTCCTCTCGCAAGGCAGGTGTGTCCAGGAGTCTGGAGCTCTTATCCTCCTTCTGAGTCCTGGGATCAGAGCCCTCCCTGTAGGCTGACTCTCCTCCTGTGATCCCCAGGACATGTGATGTGGAGGGCCTCCAGAGTGCTCTGCTGCCTCAGCCATGATTCCGAGGACCTGCGGTGTAGAGAGTCTTCCGGAGAGCTCAGTGGCCTCCATTGGGGTTACGAAGAGATATGGCAGAGGTGGCCCTGACCAGACTAGAACCCCACCTCTGGGCAGGCAGTGTTCCTTTGTCCCTCTTCCTGCTGGCACAAGCCCCACCTGGATTCTCTGGAGTTGATTGTGGTCCACTCACCCATGATCCTGAGGACCTGCAGTGTGGAGATTCCTCCGGAGCGCTCAGCTGCCTCTGCAGTGATCCTAAATTGCATGGGCAGTCCTCTAGGGAGTCCTGATACCCTAACACACCTGAAAAGCAAGATGTGGATTTAAAATTATATCTCACGATGGTGGTAGAAGGTTTGAAGAAGGACATTAATAACTTGTCAAAGAAATACAGGAGAACAATGCTAAACAAGTAGAAGCCCTTAAAGAGGAAGCACAAAAATCACTGAAGGAATTACAGGAGACCACTGCCAAACAGGTAGAAGTCCTTAAAGAACTACAGTCAAACACTACCAAACAGGTAGAAGAAACACAAAAATCCCTTAAAGTATTACAGGAAAACACTGCTAAACAGCTAGAAGAAACACAAAAATCCCTTAAAGAATTACAGTAAAACACAACCAAACAGGGGATGGAATTGAACAAAACCATTAAGGATCTGAAAATGGAAGTAGAAACAATAAAGAAAACCCAAAGGGAGACAACTATGGAGATAGAAACCTTAGGAAAGAAATCAGGAACCATAGATGTGAGCATCACCAAGAGAATAAAGGAGATGAAAGAGAGAATCTCAGGTACAGAAGATTCCATAGGGAACATGGACAGAACAATCAGAAAATGCAAAAAATCCTAACTCAAAACATCCAGGAAATCCAGGACACAATGAGACCAAACCTACGGATAATAGAGTAGATAAGAATGAAGATTATCAACTTAAAGGGCCAGCAAATATCTTCAACAAAATTATAGAAGAAAATTTCCCGTACCTAAAGAAAGAGATGCCCAGGAACATACAAGAAGTCTACAGAACCCCAAATAGACTGGACCAGAAAAGAAATTCCTCCTGACACATAAAAATCAGAACAACAAATGCACTAAATAAAGACAAAATATTAAAAGCAGTAAAGGGAAAAGGTCAAGTAGCATATAAAGGCAGGCCTATTAGAATTACTCCAGACTTCTCACCAGAGATTATGAAAGCCAGAAGATCGTGGACAGATGTTATACAGACACTAAGAGAACACAAATGCCAGCCCAGGCTACTATACCCAGCAAATCTATCAGTTACCATAAATTGAGAAACCAAAGTATTCCATGACAAAACCAAATTCATACAATATCTTTCCATGAATCCAGCCCTTCAAAGGATAATAAAGGGAAAACACCAACATAAAGATTGAAACTACACCCTAGAAAAAGCAAGAAAGTAACCCTTCAAGAAACCTAAAAGAAAACAGCCACAAGAACAGAATCCCAACTTTAAAAACAAAAATAACAAGAAGCAAAAATTATCTTTCTTTGATTTCTCTTAACATCAATGGACTCAATTCCCCAATAAAAAGACAAAGACTAACAGACTAGCTACACAAACAGGACCCCACATTTTGCTGCTTACTGGAAACCCACCTTAGGGAAAAAGACAGACACTACCTCAGAGTAAAAGGCTGGAAAACAATTTTCCAAGCAAATGGTCCTAAGAAACAAGCTGTAGTAGCCATTCTAATATCAAGTAAAATTGACTTCCAACCAAAATGTATCAAAAAGACAAGGAGGGGCATTTCATACTCATCAAAGGTAAAATCTACCAAGATGAACTCTCAAATCTAAATATCTATGCTCCAAATGAAAGGGCAGCCACATTCATTAAAGCTCAAAGCACACATGGCACCTCACATGATAATAGTGGGAGATTTCAACACCCCACTCTCACCAATGGACAGATCCTGGAAAGAGAAACTAAACAGAAACACATGAACACTAAGAGAAGTTATGAAACAAATGGATTTAACAGATATCTACAGAACATTTTATCCTAAATAAAAGGATATACCTTCTCATCACCTCATGGTACCTCCTCCAAAATTGACCATATAAACAATCACAAAACAGGCCTTGACAGATACAAAAAAATTGAAATTCTCCCGTGTATCCTATCAGATCACAACCGACTGAGGCTGATCTTCAATAACAGCATAAATAATAGAAAGCCCACATTCACATGGAAACTGAACAGCACTCTTCTCAATGATACCTTAGTCAAGGAAGAAATAAAGAAAGAAATTAAAGACTTTTTAGAGATTATGAAAATGAAGCTACAACATACACAAACTTATGGGACACAATGAAAACAGTCCTAAAAGGAAAACTCATAGCTGAGTGCTGCCAAAAAGAAACTAGAGAGAGAATACACTAGCAGTCTGACAGCACACCTAGAAGCTCTAGAACAAAAGGAAGCAAATTCACCCAAGAGGAGTAGAAAGCAGGAAATAATCAAACTTAGGGCTGAAATCAACC
>NC_034607.1:8290634-8339424 GCF_900095145.1 Mus pahari | reverse complement strand
TAGATCAATGGAACAGAATTGAAGACCCAGAAATGAACCCACACACCTATGGTTACTTGATCTTTGTCAAAGGAGCTAAAACCATCCAGTGGAAAAAGACAGCATTTTCAACAAATGGAGCTGGCACAACTGGCAGTTAGCATGTAGAAGAATGAGAATTGATCCATTCTTACCTCCTTGTACAAAGCTCAAGTCTAAGTGGATCAAAGAACTCCACATAAAACCAGATACACTGAAATTGATAGAGGAGAAAGTGGGGAAAAGCCTCGAAGAAATGGGAACAGGGGAAAAATTCCTTAACAGAACAGCAATGGCCTATGCTGTAAGATCAAGTATCGACAAATGGGACCTCATAAAATTGCAAAGCTTCTGTAAGGCAAAAGACAATGTCAATAAGACAAAAAGACCAACAACATATTGGGAACGAATTTTTACCAATTCTAAATCTGATAGGGAACTAATATCTGATATATACAAAGAGCTCAAGAAGCTGAACCCTTAAAATACAAATAACCCCATTAAAAAATAGGGCATAGAGCTAAACAAGGAATTCTCAACTGAAAAGTACTAAAGGGCTGAGAAGCACTTCAAAAAATGTTCAACATCTTTAATCATCAAGAAAATGCAAATCAAAACAACCCTGAGATTTCACCTCACAACAGTCAGGATGGGTAAGATCAAAAAATCAGGGGAGAGCAGATGCTGGCAAGGATGTGAAGAAAGAGGAACACTTCTCCATTGTTGGTGGGATTGCAAGCTTGTACAACCACTCTGGAAATCAGTCTGGCAGTTCCTCAGAAAACTGGACATAGTACTACAGGCAGATCCAGCTATACCTCTTCTATGTATATACCCAGAAGATGTTGCAACTGGTAATAAGGACACATGCTCTACTATGTTCATAGCTGCCCTATTTATAATAGTCAGAAACTGGAAAGAACCCAAATGTCCCTCAACAGAGGAATGGATACAGAAAATGTGTTACATTTATACAATGGAGTACTACTCAACTATTAAAAACAATGAATTTATGAAATTCTTAGACAAATGGATGTATCTGGAGGATATCATCCTGAGGGAGGTAACCCAATCGCAAAAGAAGTTACTTGATATTCACTCACTGATAAGTGGATATTAGCCCAGAAACCTAGAATACCCAAGATACAATCTCCAAAACACAAGAAAATCAAGAAGGAAAACCAACACGTGGATACTTCATTCCTCCCTAAAATAGGGAATAAAATCCCCATGAAAGAAGTTGCAGAGACAACGTTTGGAGCTAAGACCAAAGGATGGACAACCGAGAGACTCTCCCACCCGGGGTTCATCCTATAATCAGCCAACAAACGCAGACACTATTGCACATGCCAGCAAGAACTTGCTGATAGGACACTGATATAGCTATCTCTTGTGAGGCTATGCCAGTGCCTGGCAAATATAGAAGTAGATACCCACAATCTTCTGTAGGATAGGACACAGAGACCTCAATGGAGGAGCTAGAGAAATTACCCAAGAAACTGAAGGGGTCTGCTACCCTATAGGTGGAACAACAATATGAACTAATCAGTACCCCCAGAGCTCGTGTCTCTAGCTTCATATATAGCAGATGGCCTGGTCAGCCATTGTTGGAAAGAGAGGCCCCTTGGTCTTGCAAACTTTATATGCCCCATACAGGGGAGTGCCAGGGCCAAAAAGTTGGAGTGAGTGGGCAGGGGAGCAGGGTGGGGGGAGGGTATAGGGGTCATTCGGGATAGCATGTGAAATGTAAATGAAGAAAATATCTAATAAAATAATTTTTTAAAAAAGAAAGAAAACTAAAAGAAAGAAAGAGAGAGAGAGAGAGAAAGAAAGAAAGAAAGAAAGAAAGAAAGAAAGAAAGAAAGAAAGAAAGAAAGAAAGAAAGAAAGAAAACATAAAGTAATCACCCCTCTCCCCAAATAGGCTGAGGCAAAAATAAAGGTCAGCAGTATAACACATGAAAACTGAGTTAGAAGTAATTTTAAGAGCATACTCTATAGGAGTAATTCCTTTCAAGAACATCCTTAGGCCGGGAATCATCATTAAAACCATAGAACCATGGGGCAAAATAGTCAGGAGTATGAAAATACCCAGTTGAAGACAAGAAGATTTTGAGGCCAGGCTGAAAGAAAGTGGTCATTACAGCCCAGAAGGCTCTGTACTCCAAAGAAGTTTCCTTTCTTCATTAGCGACATTGGCCAAAGACATCACTTGATTATCTAATATTATCTGACTTCACCCAATTGTATAACATGAAAAAAATCTATATTTACAGTCAGTGATCTTTAGTAGGCAGATGATCTTTTTTAAAAGACTACAATTAAATATGTTTTTGTGAACAGTGGAATAAATAAGAAATTTGTAGGGGATGTTAATAATCTAGTGATGGTTAAACGTTTTTACTCATCCTGACTACAAGTATTTTAGAGATAAGTTTTAGTGATATTTTATTTAAGCCTTAAGCTTTATATTGAAAACCAAGGGGACTTGGAAGTTGGATAAACTTTAATTGCAAAGATGAAAGGACTGCCTCTTAATGATTCACATAGCATTTAGATGTTTGGGAGTTATTAGAGAATCACATTCAAATGTCAACTTTAATGCATGACCAATTGTAGGAAGAAACAGTCGAAGATAATAAAACTGAGTGCCAAAGCAGTCACTGGTTGACCTTTATGTGAACAGGTAGAGACGGGCACAAAGAGAAAGAACAGCGATTTATATCTTTTGTCATACTTCAATGCTATGTAGTTTGGAACCAAGCCCAAGGAAAAGCAAACTGCAAATTGTACAAAACTCAGCTTTTTTGTTGGAGATAGAAAGGCTGGGTTTAGTGGTTTCCAGGGTGTTGCTCTAAGTTCTTTATACTGGGATAAAATACTAAACAGTATGAAATAGTTCTCTTACTTCTGACTCATCTACTTACTAAGCAAATATTGTTATTGTAATGCCAGTGTGGTCATTACCTTCTTGTGTTTGAATTCATCTTTACCCTCTTGAGCATCAGAACCAAACTTAACTCGAATCTGTCATGAAAATTATTGCATTCAACTTGAAGCATAACTTTATCTAAACATTCTTAGCCAAATATTTTTCATCGATATCATTCTAAATAGTATTCTTTGTTAAGTCAATTGACACATTTTAAATAGAATGGCTCACATTCACATATAATTCCATATCTTTGAGATCTGATGCCCTTCTCTTGCCTTTGTGAGCTTCTTCATGCTCCTGGTGCACATAATTCATTCTGGCACACATGTATCATAATGAATTGTTTTAAAGGCCATGGGGTTAAAGACATCAATAAAATAAAATGTAAATGTAGGTTAAATAGTCATATCTTCCTTTAGGAGCTGGATAAGATTCCAGTGGGGAGGGGGACTATCAAGTTAGTTTGAGTCAGAATTTAGGGTCAGGAAACATGGGGTAAGCATGTTAATTTGTAAGTAGCTACAAAAATATGGAGGTTTGACAAAAGAGAATGGAAGGTATGGATTATAGTATGGATGAATTCAGAAGAAGCCAGGCCACAAAGAAATTTCTTCCTCTAAATGGCTATTTAGAGCCTCAGGACACTAGTGACCATGAGATGCCTAAGCTATAGTATTATATCTACAAGGTAAGGCTTACACACCATGCTCAGTGAATATGTCAGAGAAGGCAGAAAGACTTAAAAAGCCAAATGACCAGCATGCTTATTGCTACACAATATGAAATATGAACCCATACTATCTTAGCAACATTCCTGCAGAGGACCTGTGTTTGGTTTCTAACAGTGACATGGAAACTCACAATCATCACCAAGTACAGTCTCCAGAAGATCAGAAATCCCCTTTCAGCCTCTGAGGACACTGGACACATAGTATACAAGCAATACCCAAATACATAGAAATAAGTATTAAAACAATTATTGACAGAAGAATACCAGCATTATGATATCTCCAGTCAATGGGAAAATGTGAATGGGGAAATTCAAGACTCACTCCTAGATAAAGAGCTACAAGGCAAGCAGTGAGAATGAGAGGGGAAAAAAAAAATCAGTTTTCTCTAGGGATGTGCCCTCTGATAGGCTACCAAATCTCAAGTGATCAGTCTTAAAAACACATACATAGGGTAATATTCAATAGATTCAGGAGGTTTTGTGTCAGAGAGTGTGTAACAGTAGTAATTATAAAGGAGGAGGTTATAAATTTGATAGGAAGTTGTGGAAGAAGAAAGTAGGTGAAGTTGAAATGGGGAAAGGGGAAGTGTCAATGACTGTTAATTTCTTTTATTTTATGTTGGTTTTGTGTGTGTGTGTGTGTGTGTGTGTGTGTACACACACATACACATACACACACACACACATGCATGATTTTCTTTTTTGTTTTTGATTGTGTGTAATTACTTATTTCTTGTGCTTCCTTTTGTATAGCTAATCTACTTGGGTTCGAGTTTTCCTTCAAGTATTTTCTGTAGGGCTAGATTTGTGGATAGATATTGAAGTTTTATTGTTGTTGTTGTTGTTTTTTTTTTTTTAATATCTTATTTTATCCATCTATGGTGACTGAGAGTTTTGCAGGGTTCAGTAATCAAGGTTGGCTTCTGTGGTTTCTTAGAGGCTGTAAAACATTCGTCCAGGCTCTTCTAAGTTTTAGAATCTCTGTTGAGAATTCATGTGTTATTCACAAAAGTTTGCGTTTGTATGTTTCTTGGCCTTTTTCTCTTGCAGTTTTGAATATTCTGTGTTGGCTTTGTAGATTGTTTTTGATTATTATGTTGTAGGAGGATATTTTTTATGGTTCAATCTAGTTGGTGTTCTGTAAACTCTTTGTATGTTTATAGACATCACTTCCTTTAGATTAGGGAAATTTTCTTCATGATTTTGTTGAGAATATTTGTTGGGCCTTGGAGCTAGGACTCTTCACCTTCATCTATTCCCATTATTGTGAGGATATGTCTTTTAATAGTTTCCCAGATTTCCTGAATATTTATGTAAAGAATATATTTTTTTGATTTAACGTTTTCTTTGATTGATGTATCAACTTCTTTTATAGTATCATTTACAGCTGAAATTCTCTCTTCCATCTCTTGTATTCTGTTGATGATGCTTGCATCTGTTTTCCTGTTCTCTTTTCTAGGTTTTCTATCTCCAGGGTTCTATCAGATTGTTTTTTCTTTATGGGTTCTGTTTACATTTTCTGATCCTGAAGTGTTTTATTAATTTTCTTCATCTATTTAATTGTATTTTCCTGTATTTATTTGAGGGAGTTATTAATTTCTTCTATTATCTTTATAAGGTTGGATTCAAGGTCATTTTCTTGTGCTTCAGTTCTGCTTGAATATGAAAGACTTGCTGACAATGGAAAGTTTTTTTTTTTTGAAGTTGCCACATATTTCCTGGTTCATGTTGATTGTGTTTTTACACAGGCCTTCAGCCATCTGGTTGTCCAAGAACGTTCCTGGTTTAGCATATTTCAGGGAGCTGAGCCTAATCTAGATATTTCTGGTGAAGCAGCACTCTGGTGGGAAGCTTCGGACTGGATGTTCTTGGTGTAGCAGGCCTAGATGTTCCATGTGTTGGACGCCGAGAGGAGACTAGCAGAGCAATAGCCAGAGAATGGAACTCTAGAGATAGCTCATACCTAGCTCTGAAAGGAGAGTTGTAAATGAGATAAATTCAGTATTTATGTATAAAATTATCAAAAGCATTTAATTTAAATTTTTAAATAAAAATCAGAATAAAAGGAGACTTGCTCTCTGTGAATATAGTCCAAATATTGCATTCCTAGTACATCACAAACACTAGTGATTAGAATGTTTAGTTATTCTAATTAAGTTCTATCTAGAAAGACACTACTAAATAAAACCTTGATGTAACTATGGCTAGCTGAAGAAAAACCTATGGTGATCTTGCAAATAGGGCATAGGCTATTGCCGAGTTGCAGAAGGTAGTATGAAGCCTCATAGACAGCAAAAGTTGCTTTGAACAAGAGGTCCAAAATGTTGATACTACTAATAAACTATATAATGGTAAATAAAAGCAATAGGCATCAGAGACAAGTCAGGCAAGAAGGTATTACTCATAGAAAACATGAAACATGCTATTTTAGTGTTCTTTAGGCAGCCTTAGAATGTAGGAACTACATAAAGAAGGCCACTGAAAACTTTCATGTTGCAGCCCATCCCAGGATTCTACTTTATATGACTTGGAATTCATAGAATCTAAGATTGACAAAGGAAGGATAAACAGTGAAGGTTTTCATGCAGAATAGAAAATATGAACTGAGAACTCAATCATGATTCTATAGTACTTTAGTATTAGCAATAAGATACATAATATAATATGATATTCCTTAGTAAAATTTGCTTTAAATAGCTAATTTTACATGAAAACTTCTCTATTATTTTTGTTCTTAGTGAAAAACTTTCTTCTGTCTTTCACTAAAATGTAACCTATTCCAGAGAACTCAAAATTATTTAATTTGAGACTATATTATTTCATAAGACAACTACTTTCAAAAACTTTTCTTGGCCTTACAGTACTTGTAGAACTAATAATGTTACTAATATAACTAACATAATGATTGTTGTTTTAAGCATCAAGTATACCCCATTCATAGTATATCTCTGATATCCATATTGTAATAGTTGATCACCAAGAGGTTATTTTAAAATATTTAAACCCACCATGTCCTATTAGTGTTACCTATATATTTGTACTGTGTATCCATACACTGAAGCACTATAGACCTACCAGAAGCCACATCTTTTTGAACTGCTTTGCTCTTACAGAGAAGAATTTCAAAAACATAATTTCCAGCATTAAGAAATCAATGTGTAAATTATTGTAAGCCCCATTTATGCTTTGTGAGTATTCCTGAAATCCCATCACAGTATATAGTTTCAAGTATATTAGGCATAGGGAATTATTAAAATATAAGATGCTTGGTAATTATAAGCTATAAATGTGTGTTAAGGGAAGCATGTACTCAGTAGTAACAAGCTTATATATGAAAAGGACTGATGGAGGACTGGAAACTACTGTATTTTCCTCTTCTGTTATCCTTTGCCTTTTCCTGTACAGAAATAGTTTCTTTTACTGATCACCTTTAGTGTCTATATTTTGCCAATAATTTTTTTCATAACTAGTGGGAGAACTGATCGTTATAATGATTATCTTGATTTTAGTCTTCATGAGATATTAAGTACAATTTCTTATATAGTGGTAGAGAAATTCTGTCATTGTATGTCCATCACAGTAATATGAATAACTGTACCTATATCATTACATACTCTGGTAGCAATAAAATAACCATAAATAAAATAGTTTTTGAAAATAAAATGTATAAAAACAAATTTTCTATATTTTTATCATGAGAGATTTTTAGGAAAAACCAAAATTATAGGCCACAGCAGAACTGCAAGACATATTCACTAAGGAAAACATGTAATAGAAATGTATCTCAAAGCTGGGCGGTGGTGACACACAAATTTAATCCTAGTACTCGGGAGGCAGGGGCAGGCAGATTTCTGAGTTTGACGCCAGCCTGGTCTACAAAGTGAGTTCCAGGACAGCCAGAAGCCCTGAGAAACTCTGTCTCGAAAAATAGAAAGAAAGAAAGAAAGAAAGAAAGAAAGAAAGAAAGAAAGAAAGAAAGAAAGAAAGAAAGAAAGAAAGAAAGAAAAAGAAATGTAGCTCAACAACTGATAAATGAATTCTGATCTGTAGCATAAGAAATAATTGCTGAGGGAACGAATTAAAAGAAAGTGAAGGACAAAGCTAAAGCTAAACAAAAACCTTCAGTGTTGGGTGAAATCTGTCAATTTCTTATTTAATGAATCAAGTTCCTTTTTCATAATTATTTTTCAAGAAACACATCATCTTATGCATCAATTTAATATAAATATAATTACACAAACCCACTTGCACATGTTATTCATAATTATTTTAAATATGCTTACAACAGTCAGACAGTTGTTCAACATAGCTAACTAAGAGTGGGATAGCTGGGTCCTTAAGTAGAACTATTTCCAAATTTCTGGGGAATCTCCACACTGACATACAAAGTGGTTTTACACTTTGCAGTCCCACGAGCAATGGAGGAGTGTTCCTCTTTCTCTACATCCTTGACAGCATCTGTTGTCCCCTGAGCTTTTTATCTTAGCCATTCTAATTTGTGTGATGTGGAATCTCAGGGTTGTTTTGGTTTGCATTTCCCTGATGACGAATGATGTTGAACATTTTTTGATTGTGGGGAGCCGCCCTGCGCTCTCCATTTCAAGATGGCGCTGACATCTGGTGATCACGCCCAGTAAACAGGGTCCTGCGCAGGCGCCTGACATTCTCCTTGTCCCTGGAGTTACGTAAGCATTATACGTCATCTGGTGTGATTGACTGCAGCCTATCAGGGAGTGCCACGTCCTAGGCGGAGACACTCTCCTATATAAGGGGTGTGCCATTTCTGGTCGGGGTTCCCCTTCCTGTAGGCTTATGCTCTCCCTCTCAAGACGCATTAAAGCCTTTCTGCAGAAGGATCCTGTGTGTGCCGCGTTGTTCTTGCTGGCAAGACGGTAGCGCGGGACATTTGATATTTTATTTATTTACATTTCAAATGTTATCCCCTTTCCTAGTTTCCCCTCCAGAAATCCCCCATCCCATTCCTCCCTCCCCTGCATCTATGAAGGTATTCCCCAACCCATTTACTCCTGCCTCCCTGCCCTGGCATTCCCTTACATTGGGGCATCAGGCCTTCTCCAGACCAAGGGCCTCTTTCCCATTGATGTCCCACAAGGCCATCCTCTGCTACATATGCAGATGCAGCCCCGAGTCCCTCCATGTTTATTCTTTGGTTGGTGGTTTAGTCTCAGGAAGCTCTGAGAGGTCTAGTTGGGTGATATTGTTCTTCCTATTGAGTTGCAAATCCCTTCAGACCCTTTAGTCCTTTCTCTAACTTTTCTATTGTGTTTAAGTGCTTCTCAGCTATTGGAGATTCCTCAATTCAAATTCTTTGATTAGTGCAGTACCCCATTTTAAAGAATGGTTTTTGACTCTCTGGAGTCTAACTAATAGATTTCTTTGTATATTTTGGATATTAGCCCTCTTTTGGTTGTAAGGTTGGTAAAGATCTTTTCCATTTTGTCCTATAGACAATGTCCTTTGCTTTACAGAAGCTTTTCAATTTTATGACATCAGTTTTGTCAATTGTTGATCTTAGAGCATGAGCCACTGTTGTTCTGTTCAGGAAAATGTCCCCTGTGCCCATGTGTTTCAGACTTTCTCCACTTTCTCTTCTACTAGATGGAGTGTAACTGATTTTATGTGGAGATCCTTAATCTACTTGGATTTGAGCTTTATACAAGGAGATAATTACAGGTCAATTTGCATTCTTCTATATGCCAACTGCCAGTTGAACCAGCACCATTTGTTGAAAAAATCAACATTCCAACTCAGTTCTTCACTGAAACAGAGAGAGCAATTTTCAAATTCATCAGGAATAACAAACAAACAAAAACATAGAAAAAAAATAAACATTCACAACAATAAAAAAACTTCTAGGGCAATCGCCATCCCTGACCTCAAGCTGTACTACAGAGCAATAGTGATAAAAACTGCATGGTATTGGTATAGAGATACGCAGGAAGATCAGTGGAATAGAAGACCCAGAAATAAACCCATGCACCAATAGTCACTTGATATCTGACAAAGAAGTCAAATCCATCCATTGAAAAAAAGACAGCATTTTCAAGTGATAAGAACTTATCATGTGTTGCTGGAGGCCATGCCTTGCACTTAATCTCTCTTTGTTCCTCTTGAGGTAGTGGAGCAGGAAGAGCATCTGCAGAGGCAGGGTCACTGTTCAATAATAAAATGGTTACCTCTCTTCAGTCTTAGTCACTTGGCTGCTGTAGCTTACCTGCCTGAGTTTCTCTGAGGCCAGATACTGGAATCTTTGGCTTTTAGCCCCTCATCCTAAAGCAGAAGGAGATTAAGTAAAGTAGCTTTTGTTCTATCTTCACAGGAATTTCAGTGCTCTAACTTTTAGCCAGATAGTTGAAGTCTTGGGAAGAAAGCAGGAACATTTCGAAAACTGAATTTATGCTCAATTCTAAGAAGGGGCAAAGTGTCTACAATTTGGTCTTCTTTCTTCTTGATCTTCATGTTTTTTGCAAATTTTATCTTGGGTATTCTAAATTTCTGGGCTATTATCCACTTATCAGTGAGTGCATATCATGTGAGTTCTTTTGTGATTGGGTTACCTCACTCAGGATGATATCCTCCAGATATATCCATTTGCCAAAGTATTTCATAAATTCATTGTTTTTAATAGCTGAGTAGTACTCCATTGTGTAAATGTACCACATTTTCTGTATCCATTCCTCTGTTGAGGGACAACTGTGTTCTTTCCAGCTTCTGACTATTATAAATAGGGCAGCTATGAACATAGTGGAGCATGTGTCCTTATTACCAGTTGGAACATCTTCTGGGTTGCCCAGGAGAGGTATTGCTGGATCTGCCTATAATACTATGCCCAGTTTTCAGAGGAACCGCTAGACTGATTTCCAGAGTGGTTGTACAAGCTTGCAATCCCACCAGCAATGGAGGAGTGTTCCTCTTTCCCACATCCTAGCTAGCATCTGCTGTCACATGAATTTTTGATCTTAGCCATTCTTACTGGTGTGAGGTGAAATCTCAGGGTTGTTTTGATTTGCATTACCTGATGATTAAGGATTTTGAACATTTTTTGAGGTGCTTCTCAGCCATTTGATATTACCCAGTTGAGAATTCTTTGTTTAGCTCTGTTCCCCATTTTTAATGGGGTTATTTGGTTTTCTGGAGTCCATCTTCTTGTGTTCTTTCTATATATTGGATATTAATCCTCTATCTGATTTAGGATTGGTAAAGATCCTTTCCCAATCTGTTAGAGGCCTTTTTGCCTTATTGACAGTGTCTTTTGCCTTACAGAAGCTTTGAAATTTTATGAGGTCCCATTTCTCAATTCTCAATCTTACAGCACAAGCCATTGCTGTTCTATTCAGGAAATTTTCCCCTATGCCCATATATTTGAGGCTTTTCCCCACTTTCTCCCCTATAAGTTTCAGTGTCTCTGGTTTTATGTGGAGTTCCTGATCCCCTTAGAATTGGGAACAAAACAACAATGGAAGGAGTTACAGAGACAAAAGGATGGACCATCAGGAATCTGCCCCATTTGGGGATCCATCCCATAATCAGCCACCAAACGCAGACACTATTGCATACGCCAGCAAGATTTTCCTGAAAGGACCCTGATATAGCTGTCTCTTATGAGGCTATGCCAGTGCCTGGCAAACACAGAAGTGGATGCTCACAGTCAGCTATTGGATGGAACATAGGGCCCCCAGTGGAGGAGCTAGAGAAAATACCCAAGGAACTGAAGGTGTCTGCAACCCTATAGTTGGAACAACAATATGAACTAACTAGTACCCCCAAAGCTCATGTCTCTAGCAGCATATATAGCAGAAGATGGCCTTTTTGGCCATCATTGGAAAGAGATTCCCTTTGGTCTTGCAAACTTTTTATGCCCCAGTACAGGGGAACACCAGGGCCAAGAAGTGGGAGTGGGTTGGTAGGGGTGTGGGGCGGGAAGGGTATAGGGGACTTTTGGGATAACATTTGAAATGTAAATGAAGTAAATACCTAATAAAAAATTGAAAAAAGAAAAAGAAAAAAGTGATTTTAATCTTTGTTTTTAAGTTCTTTCTAAAGAGGTTTCTATGAAAGTTCTCTAAGAATTTTGTTTTTGTGGGCAAAAATTCTGACCCAGTATTGTTGTTGTGTAAAAGAACCACAGGAACAAAAATGGAGAAGAGACAGAGAGAAAGTAGGGCCTGTGACTGGCCATATTGGAATCTAGTTCTAGTGAAGGCTCCAAGGCCTGACACTGTTACTGATGCTATGGTGTGCTTATAGAAAGGAGCCTACCAGGGCTGTCCTGGGAGAGGCCCAACAAGCAGCTGACTTATACCCAACCAAGAGACTCAAGTCAGGGAATACAGTAAATACATACATATATATATATATATATATATATATATATATATATAGCGAGAGGCAGAGAGAGAGAGAGAGAGAGAGAGAGAGAGAGAGAGAGAGAATAATTTAAAAACATGTCTACATAAAGCGCTATCATAACTTAATATCATAGTTCTGTGTGATACAAGATTATAATGAAAAAAATGTTCCTCTCTCTAAAATGTTCTTTATTTCTATTTTAAACAGAGTTCTCTCTGCTCTCTTCTCCTAAACATGCTCTTTCCTCCTGCTCTCATGTAACAATTCCCTTGCTCTGAAATCTTTACTCCCAATACCTTTTTTCCTAATGCCTTTACATCTCAGTTCTTCTTGAGTTTAATTTCTTCTCTTTATTCTCACCACTTATATATTTTTCAGAATATATGATCACATGATAAACAGTTCACAAATTTACACAGAAATTCAAATCATGAATTGAAAATGAAGTTTACAGCAGAGAAAGTTTACATGCATATGCATTCAGAGTAATTATCTGGCTAAACATTCATTATCTGTCATTAGATCTACATGTTCATTGAATGTTAAAAATCATAATTTTGGGACTAAGGTATTACTGAAGTTTTATATAGATAAAATTCATCAATATTTTATCTTCTGTCCTTGCACCTATAGTAAATCATTAGTTCCATTTTTTTCTTGTTGTTGGTTTTTTGTTTTTTCAAGACAGGGTTTCTCTGTGTAGTCCTGGCTGTCCTGGAACTCACTTTGTAGACCAGGCTGGCTTCAAACTCAGAAATCTGCCTGCCTCTGCCTCCCGAGTGCTGGGATTAAAGGCGTGCACCACCATACCCGGTCACCATTTGTTCCCTTTTTATGTTCTTTTGTTAATAGTTTTACATCTTTGAATGGTCTAAGTTGTAGATGCCTGCTTGCTATCTCAGAAGCAATTAACTCATAACACTAGAAGACTGACAGTGTTCTCATTGCAATTTTGACATCAGAAAGTACTTAATAGAAGTCGAATTATAAAAGATCTTAACAATTATGAATATAACTTTAGGAATTCTTATAGGATCTTCATCATTAAGAATTCAGAAATCATCTATTTGTCTATATAGGATCACTGCAAGACAGCACATCTTTCCTGTTCTGCAGAGATCTGCTCAAAAATGAGGACTATGCACTCTCTCTCTCTCTCTCTCTCTCTCTCTCTCTCTCTCTCTCTCTCTCTCACACACACACACACACACACACATGCATATATATATATAAACTTTAACAGTCCTTGGTGGAACCATTTCAGGAAGATGACCCATGAGTTTTTAGCTTCTCCAAGATAACTACTAGTAGTGTGGTTACAAAGACTTCAAGACATTTTTAACGTTAAGTAAAGAATCAGAGATTGTAATAATCTTAAAATATACTTTAATGAGAATGATATTCATATGAACTGTGTTACATTTTTCTTCTATTCAGTCATATGAGAAAATTGCTTATGATTATTTAGAAATACTCATTAAATTTTGATGTTAAATGACTTTTGTTGTGCTTATAGGCATCATACTGTTTATTTAACTAAAGGAAAACAAATTTCTTTTATACATTATGTTGCTCACCTTTTATATCCTCACAGGATTACCTACAGACATTTCCTGATCAAGTAATAAAATGTATATGTCTTCCTTCCTCATATTTTCCACAACAATGAAGAGTTAATCTTTACTAATTGCTTACATATGCAAATGCAATTATCTTAAATATTTAGACATAAAACATTAGATGGAATTAATTTCTGAACATCTAAACATTTATGGTACAACTGAACTAATGGTAGAAATGTTTAGATGCTAATTTCTGAACATCTAAACATTTATGGTACAACTGAACTAATGGTAGTGAATCCCATATGGACATCAAAATTAGTGGATGTTCTTATACAAATGTCAACGCTTACAACGCTATGGTTAAGCTGGTGTTATTCAATTGTGAGGAATTACGGTTTTATTTCTGTGCTACTGTTAAGATATTCCTAATTACCAAGAGCCCATTATTTCTACCATTAGTTCAGTATTAAAGTACTTTTAAAATTTAATCTTTAATTATTATGGTTTTTACACTCCAGATTTTATTCCCCTCTTGGTTCACCCTCCAATGGTTCCAAACACCATACCTCCTCCCTGTCCCGATCTCCATGAGGATGTCATTGCCCCTACCCACCACCCCACCAGACCTCTAAATTCCCTGGGACCACCAGTCTCTTGAGTGTTAGGTGCATCTTCTCTGACTGAACCTATACCCATCAGTCCTCTGCTGTACATGTGTTGGGGGCCTCATATCAGCTGGTGAGTGCTGCCTGGTTGGTGGTCAAGTGTCTGAGAGATCTTGGGGGTCCAGGTTAACTGAAACCGCTGGTCCTACAGAGTTGCCCTCCTCCTCAGCTTCTTCCAGCTTTTCCCTAATCCAACCACAGGGGTCAGCACCTTCTGTCCATTGGTTGGGTACAAACATCTGCATCTGACTCTTTCATCTGTGTGTTGGGTCTTTCAGAGGGCAATCATGATAGGTCCCTTTTTGTGAGTGCCTCAGTAATAGTGTAAGCCCTTGTGACCTCCCCTTGAGCTAGATTCCACTTTGGCCCTGTCTTTGGAACTTCTTTTCTTTAGTTTCCTCTCCATTTCCACCCCTGCATCATTCATAATATTAGATAAGTACTATGTGTTGAAAGAAATAAACCTTTTAAACAACAGATTAATTTACCACTGATCCTATACTTTAGAAAAGTTGATGCAGACCTTGATTTTAGTTATCTAGGGAGCTTTAATAGAAATTATTAAATACAGAATACATTCCTAAACAATGAAATTATTAGGTTGACAACATGGAATATTTTTTAACTGAAGTCTCTCTCTCTCTCTCTCTCTCTCTCTCTCTCTCTCTCTCTCTCTCACACACACACACACACACACACACACACACACACACAAGCAAATACACTATCTTCATTTTTCACATTCTCCCCTTTCTACACTGCCTTCTCCTTTGTTCTCCTTCCCAAGAAATTAAGATAACTAATTACACATGGGGCTGAGTTTGTTATTTATTGCTCAGTAAAGAGGGGTTATGAGTTTCTGTATCTCTATAATGTATTTTTATCTTAGTCTACTGGTGTTGATAAGACATAAGTTGGAGAAGAGTTAAGTTACAAAGAAAAAAAGTTTATTTTGGACCATTGTTGGAGAAGCAGAGAAGTCAAAATCCTGGTGCCGGATGGCATCTTACTGCGGAAAGCCTATAAATGTTGAAGAGTTTCCATAGGAAATGAGACAATAAAATAACATTGTCACCACACTGACAGTTAATGATCCAGTGCTGAGACAAATAGAAGGTGCTCTCAAAATAAAATCATTGTTCTTTTTCAAAGGTCCACCATAACAATCACACAGTTATGCATACTAATGACAATGGATGAGTAGTGTATAAGATAAATGTGTGAACTCTTCAAAATTATCTTTATAAAATGTTCTTTTATACCACTGAAAATGCCATAGTATAATAGATTTTGTTTTGTAACTCAAAGAAATGATATCAAAGAAAG
The DNA here is from genome assembly GCF_900095145.1 of Mus pahari. Lineage (NCBI taxonomy): Eukaryota > Metazoa > Chordata > Mammalia > Rodentia > Muridae > Mus > Mus pahari. Next base: position 8,323,816 of record NC_034607.1, on the reverse strand, counting down.
AAGGACTCTGTTCTCAGATGTTGTATGTGTTGGCTAACAATGTTTACTTATATCTGGCCCTGATGAAGAGATTTCCTTGGATCAACTAGTGTCAACATTCTCACCAACCTGGGGAAGGTTGATCTACATGCTGATATTTAATGTGATTTACTGTAGGTAAAAATATGTTTTTACCTTATCATAGATAATAAAAAGTCAATATAACATGATTTAATCATTCAGGCATGTTTTTCTAAGTGAATATATTAGCTTTGCTTATATGATTTTATCAAATAGCCAGATACATTGAGCTTACCTATCCAGAAAATAGCAATTGTTTTCTTTAGTGATCTTAACATTGTTCCTGACAGTATTATAACTAGCACAAAAGAGAACTTAAAGCTAAGTTAGTTAAAATCAAAATAAACAAACAAGTTACACAATGGATAAAATTATGTGTTTTTTACATGAAATAGTTAAACACAATCATCAATGTACTGAAAAATATAAAAGAAGAAATATAGTTTGTAATATGGTTATCTGTACAAAATTCTACACTTATCACAGAAAATAAGAAGGGTATTTAGTAATATAGACATTTAAACTTATTTTGTATCTTGAAATAAAATTAAAATATGCACTGAGTAGATTCTGTTCTCTGGTACATCTTATTCACATAGACAGGTGAACTTAAAGACGTGTCATAATGTACATATACATTATACTTGAGATTCTTGAAATGACTCTCAGGTCTATGTATGTACTACTTATGACTGGCAAACTATTCTATCATATTTATCAAAACACATTTCTTAACATCATTGCCTGGGGTATTTGGTGTTGGTATTCTATCCAGCTTCATTTTTGTAACATGAAAAAAAACTTAGAAATCATGAAACCTTGTGCAAATCTACACACTCAATGAAAGCAATTTGATATTTTGCACAATATTATGTTTAACACCATTCACCCAGAAAATAAAGGCCAATGCTAGTGGCTTTAAAAATAACTGGAGTTCTTTATCAATACACTCTTGAAGGCATTATCACATTGTATTTTCAAAGGTAAAAGACAAAATTGTTTTCCAAAGCATTCAACAATTTCCTAATTTCAACAATTAGGTTTGGACACTTCAATTTCTGTGAGGAAATCTTGAATTCTCAAGAGATCATGAAAGGTATAAGTTCACACTCATTCTTAAAGGGACAATTTTTTTTAAATTGTACATGTATGGGTATCTATTTGCTTTTGAGTAAAGGTATACTCATGTAAATATATGTTCATGGAGACTAGAAATTGTCCAATCCCCTGTAGTTACAAGCAATAGTAACACACCATACTTAGCTGGAAGAAACCAAACTCATTATTCTATGTAAGAGCATGAAGTACTCTAAATCTAAGTCACCTCTGTAGCCCCCTTAAAAGAAAAAAAATCCTCACAGCTCTGATAAGATAACAATTATTTGATTAAACGTTTTTGAAGCATTTACTGGCAAATATATACATATATTATATTCACTAGATGAGCATGAAAGAGCTAGTAGAATTTGTTTCTAATATACAGTCATCACATGATGTCAAATGTCAGTTAGATGATCAGCAATACAATCTGGCATGACAAATACTTTGTCATACCTGGTGAACCAAGACGTGCTTGCACAAGCAGATTGTGCCAAAACAGGAACTACGCAGAGTATAAATAGACAGCTGAGAAGCTTGTCTGATGTCACCTTTCTTCTTCCTGCAGGACAAAGCCTCATTCTGCTCTGAAACCAGCAGTAAGTAGTCCTCCTTTATTATGAGATCAAGTTCCTAATGGAATACATTTATAGATAAACAACAGTGAAATTTTACAGTTAATAACTGCATGTGTGGTTGTTATCAGAATCATACTGATAATTTTATTGAGAACAATTGTTTATACTTAATCATATAAAGTGATATACATGATTATATAGCTTATTTGTTATCTTGGAAATAATTTTGTACAGAGATAATGGGAATGAAACTTTTAACCCTAGAATCAGTAATAATGTCTATGAGTTTTTTACAAGTAGTTCTGTTAGTGGTATCTTTACTAAGACTACAAATTAGGAGTGTAGGGATTTTATTTAAAATCTATTTCCGTACAGTAATATAAATGATTTTAGAATATGGACGTGAAGGTACCCTTGCCACTGATTTTAAATTGATCAAAAGAATATTATAGCAGTGAACTTGACATAAATGTGCTATTGATGATCATCAGCAGAAAATATAAGTTCTCCATAAAATACATTCAAGACAAGCACAAAACTTATAGTGTTTCTAGTCATAGGTGAACATATTCTGGTAGCTTATAGATTAATTACATGTATAAAACATGCATATATCTTATGTGACAAAGCACATAAGAACTTTGTGTTTTGGGCAGACAAAAATGTTTCTGAAAAATATTAGGGTTTCATGGAACTATTTAATGTCTATCAGAAAGAAATTATATGCTACTGGAAAAGATAATAATTCCAAAGAGCACTTATGGATGTTTTCTTCCATGTGTCTAAATTATATGCTCTGCTATTTTATAATTGAACCTACAGTGCCTGTCAATGTATCTAAACTTCTGAATATGGATAAAAGGCAGTCAAAGTTACAATAAGAATAAATCCTGAAAGCTATTAGATAAAGGGATGCAAATTTATAAGACAAAGGGTGGATTGCAGAAATGAGTGTCAGAAATTTCGAGAATTGTACATCAGGTACAGTTCAGAATTTCAGTGCTACTGCTGAGCAAATTCAAGGAAGCAAGGACATTCAAACTTGGAAAAAATATTTTGTAGGAATAGACAAGATTGTTTTTGTAACATTTTTGTCCATAGTGATTTCTAGCAGTTTGGTAGAAAATTGAGCTCTCGGTTGACTGATTCATTCCTCAGAAAAACATGACAAAGCAATCAAGAGTGGTGATTACATATTATATTGGAATTTAGAAAATATTACAGTAGGTAATTGGGAGAATAAGATCCATTAGAATCATGTTATTTTTCCTGTAATGTGCTCATCCTGTGTACTTCTGCAGGGGTTTTATTGACATACTTCCATGTCTACATAACCTTCAAAGCATTGCAATTTCTGGCTTTCAGAACTGAGATGGTGCTTCTATTTCAGTTCTGTTACCTGAGCTCTTATGGAACACTTCATTACTAAATCTCTAATTCTGAGATTGCTCACGTGCAGAGTGGAGTATTTAGTCACAGTGTCTCCCAACTAGGTTTTTATGAGCTTGAAATGAATCCAATAGAGAGTCACATGACAAGTGACACCAAGCCCATAGTCACAGTATCTATGTTATTGTGAGTGCCTATGTTATTGTGAGTGCCTACGTTATGGCAAGGGGTGTTTTGACACATTTCATAAAAATTACTCATTTATGTAAATATTCATAACGCATAGATATTTACTTATTAATTGTAGAGTAAGAAAAACTTTTCTTACTGGTTAGGGGAAACCATTAGCCTAACTAATTTAAAAATTAAAGTGTGAGTGCTCTCAAGATTGCTCAGAAGAGAATGAACGAGGTATACAAGCTTGGGGGTCAGAGTTCAAATCAGCAAACCCATCTAAAATCCAGATGGGTGTGGCTACATGCTATTCATGTCCAGCAGAAGGTTGAGGCAGAAGGTACTTGGAACAATTTGTGGAGTCAAACCGTCTAAAATGGTGAGATCTGAGAGTTCTGATAGATCCTGTCTTAACTTACAGGGTGAAAAGCAATTGCCTCAGATCTCTCTATGCAAGCATACATATATACTTGTATACTGGCATATATTCAAATGATGGTGCATGTGTTTGTGTTTGTGTTTGTGTGTGTGTGTGTGTGTGTGTGTGTGTGTGTGTGTGTGTGGCGGGGTGTTTTGCATTGTCCCATTAATAAGACGATGTGTTCCAAATTCTTTGTTTAAAAAGGAAGAGTAAAAACTTTTAGTGAATAATTAACAAACAAATAAACATCATATCCTCAGTAGAGAACATTCTGGCTAGTTTTCTGTCAACTTGATACAGCCAGTGTTGTTGGAGTGGAGGATACCCCAGTTGAGAAAACACTTCTAAACGATCATGTTGTATGCAGGCAAAGTTTTAGGAAAATTTCTCAATTACTAGTTGAGGAAGAAGGCCTCATTCCACGTTGGGTAGTGCCACTTCTTGTCTGGTGGCCCTAAGCTCTATAAGAAAGCAAGCTAAGCAAATCATTGGGAACAAACCAGTAATATCACCCGTCCATTCTGTCTTCATCAAACCTGCCTCCAGCTTCCTTCTGTGTTTGAGGTCCCACTTTGGCTTCTCTCAGTGAGCTGTAGTTTGGGAAATATAAGCCACATAAACCTTCTCCAAGTTGTTTGTGGTCATGCTGTTTCATTACATCAATAATAACCAGAACTAAGACAGAGATTTACCCAGGTGTTTGAAAACAACCAGAATGTGATAGGAGTGATATGGCACATTCTCACTTCTAATTGGAAGATATATTCCTAACAATATATTTATAATGGGGTAGGAAACACTTATCCAGAAAGGGCTTAGCCATACAATGTTAGTGACCTGTCATGGTAATAACTGGAAGCTATTGATATTCTTGGAAGGACAAAGAAAGAATTGCTAGACTCCTAGAACCTGAAGAGAGGACCTACATTGATTTCAGCTTAGAGCATTCATAGTTGTGTTTCTCAGAACCCAATGTACTAAACATCATAATGCATGTCTTCGTTCTCTTCTTTGTTCTCTAGGGATGGCATTAATGCTAGTGCTGTTCTTCTTGGCTGCTGCACTGCCCCCATCCCTTCTTCAAGATAACTCTCAGGTATGGATAAGGTTTATTATATTCTCAGAACAATTTAGGCAGCTATGAAGGCTATGCTAGTAAGCAACTAGACAACTAGATCACTCTTGAAATATTTTTTTCTTTTGACTTTTTAGAGACAGAGTTTTTCTGTATGACCTGGAACACACTCCGTAGACCAGGCTGGCCTTGAACTCAGAAATCCACATGGCCCTGCCTCTGAAGTGCTGGGATTAAAGGTGTGTGCCAACACTGCCCAGCCTTCAAAATTTTAAAAGAACAGAGTGTGTAATAATCACAAAGTACTCATTGATAGTTCAGAGCAGTTGACATTATTTTAAAGTTGTGGCAAATGAACTTGAAGTCCTAATTACAAGTGAATATTAAATATGATTAGTTAGGTTGATTAAATTAAAACTGTTATGTTTATGCAATATCTAAATGAACAGGCATGCATTAATTACAAAGTTAATATACCAAAAAGGCTAGAGACAAGTATATCATAATAAATTTTGTATCAAGAACCATTAAGTTGTATTTTTGCAATATAGTTTAAATACCCTTTTCTTTTTAAAGTGATCTAGAAATAAAACTTACACATAATATTTGAATTATATTTGTATTGGATTTTTCATGTCTCTGGATTTATTTCCTGACAGTTTCTGTTCTAAGAATTGTTAATTATTTTATTTAATTCATTTCATTGTGGTCCTCACAGAAACTTCATGTTATAATTGAAATAGCACAAATTCATCGTATATATTTTTGTATATCACTTTCATACATATTGTGTGAAAGATTATTTGTCTACTTTCAATTTTAAAAGTTTGCTAGAATATAGCTAGGGATGCTACTAAAAAACACTCTCCTAGAATGCATACATCCCTGGGATTGATCCTCAGTAACACATACACACACACACGCACACACACACACGCACACACACACACACACACACACACACACACACACAAACACACAGACTCACATTCACACAGAGCTCTTAAGTACATCTGCAATGTAAACAATAAACATGAGCCAAATTTTGACTATATATAATATGTTCTTATATTTAGATAATCCCAGTGAGGCTTAGTCATCCTTTTAAATGGTGGAGTATGTAGGACCTTCAAAGATATTCCCCATCTTGTCAGAAAGCTACTATAAGTTAGAAGTACTGGACACTGTTGTAACCCTCATGCTCTTCTCTGGTCTGGCATTGGAGACAACTGGTATTCTTCAAGAATAGGGAGTGTCAATAACTGGATAAACTTGTTTTGGAATATAAGCTGTATGGTTTTTGTTGTTGTTGTTGTTACCATAACCAAATTAGCAATCTAGACAGTATTTATAATCTAGGTGTTTATTGAAGTTGGTTTTTTTTGCAAATACTGGCAATACAGTGTGATTAGATCTATGTGGCAAATGTCTGTAGAAATTTGAGGGATCTAAGGACTACACGAAAGAGAAGCAACTTATCTAAGAAGTAAGATAAAATGTATGTGCAGGTCTGTCTACTGATAATTAAACTATAACATCTTGCTCTACACTGTAGAAGAGAGGATTTGAAGTATGCTTCTATCAGCAAAGGGTATTTATATCTTTGCCAATTCTTATATCACTTTACCTACCTGTCCCACACAAACACAAAAATGTGTAACTAAATATCAGCATCTGAGTTAACAACAGGTTTATTTATGTTCATTAAATAGTAAAGCCAGTAATACTTAAGAATTTCAAGAACCCATTGCCTACAAATTGACATGGATATTATATTTGACAATACTCTTTGGAGTGATCACAAAATCGTATTGAATGTAAAAATTCTCTTACTGTAATAGATAATTGAAAGCACACAGGTAGTGTGTCTAGACCTCCATAGTCTCACCAGCCTCCAAACTCCATGTCAAAGTTTGGCTATCTTTTTCAAAGGTGTATAATAAATAATGTGTTTCATTCCTTAACACTTCCTTGCTATAGCCTAATTGTGTGGGAATGACTTAAAGTTCTCTACCATGGATGACTATCGTCATAGACTTTTCTTAAGTAAAATTTAATATTTGTAGCATAGAAAAAGTTTTTACTTTTATTTTTTTACTTTTTCTTTGACATGCCATGAATTTATGCTTTATTCTCAAATCTTGTTTAAAATATTTCTGATGAAAAGGAACAGATGTTTTAAGTTTTAGTTTAAAGGTCAATGTCTAATATTATCTGAGTACTTTAATAATGATCTTCATTCACCTTAGGCATCGTTTTCACCATTTCATGTAACCTTATCACACACTAATATGACTTTCATTTTATTTCCCTTTAGGATAACAGTTTTGAGAAACTTTCAACCACTAAAACATCAGTCCAAGAAGAGATTGTAAGCAAGCACAACCAATTGAGACGAATGGTTTCTCCATCTGGCAGTGACTTGCTAAAAATGGTGAGGGCTCACATCAGGGCAGTGCATTTGGAGAGCTGTGTTTGGAGCCTGATGAGAGTACCTGTGTTGTTTAAAAGAGTCTGGCTCTATTTTAGCATCTACTTTTTAAAAAAATACTTATTGTTTTGTTCATGTGCATGAGTATCTATGTATGTGTCTATATATTAAGACATTCATGTAAGATCAGAGTTCTTTCTCTCCTTCTTTGTCTTCAGCCATGATATGATTAGAATAGAATGTATTAAATTCCCTTTATAACAGTGACTCACTGGTGTTATGGAGCTATATCAATTACAGCCACAGAATAAAAATAAATCTTTTGACTTTTCTCTTTAGTGATAAGGTCTCTCCCTCTCTTAATCTAGGGTCAGAACATGACCTTTCATCTAAACAGTCTTCTGACTTGGATCCAGATTTAAAGCCTATATTTCTTTTAAATTCATTCAATGTGTAAAAAGAGAAACTAGTATTTATGAGGTAACTTTTTACAGGTGTGAAAATAGTCTTAGTGTATCTCCCATGGTTAATGCTTCTTGTAGTACAGCAACTGTGTAAAGTCTTTATGGTTCCTGTTGTGATTTCAGTAAGTCGTTAGCCTATTACATAATTTAGGATTTTTGATGATCTTGGGAAGACAGACTTCTTGTATTTCTTTGAAATAGAAAAAGGCATACATAAGTGGGAGGAACTTTGGATATAGGTTGTGAAACTACCAAGCAGACAATGACACAGTTACTGTGGAAGGTATGGAGAGAGGAAAGAAATAAGACATGTGTGACATCAAAGGGAAACTGTGTGTGAGAGGGCATGGGAGGATTAGCAGGCTCAGGAAGATGGGAGAGAAAAGCATGTAAAAATAAGCTTATTATAAATGTCGCAATGAAAGTTGATAGTATATATACTAACATACAAATTTAGATATATACTATTTTATTTATTGATTATGATGAAGGTTGTATGGTGCTTACAGAAATCTTGCAGTGATATAAGCTAGTCCTACCAGCCTGCCTGCAAAAATAATGTGTCTTTGAAGTTGTATTATTATTTATAGCTATCTCCTTTCCTCTTTCTCTCTAGGAATGGAGCCATGAGGCTCAAGTGAATGCTCAGCAATGGGCAGACAAGTGTACATACAGTCACAGTCCCATAGAACTCAGGACAACGAGTATGTAAACTCAAAATCACTTATGTATGAATGGAGAATAACACAGGAGGGTCCAGTTTCTGGTAGTGTGCTAACTAAAGTTTGCAAAGTAAACACCTATTTTGATACTGTCTTTTAAAAGAAGATAAATATCTCTGGACCAGGATGTCTCAGAGAGTCTCCATATTATGCTAATTTGCTATTTTATATTTTGCACAAACTCTCTCCCACCATGCCATCTTTGTGACTTTTAACTAGATCACAAGTGAAACAAGGTAGGGATCACCTCTTTCTCTCCTTTAAAGATTAAAGGATGGAATTACTAATTAAAGTAATATGATGGGGACTTGAAATTAGAATCTCTTTTTAATTTTATCCTATTAGTTTTTCTTTATGTGTATATGTGTCTTGTGTATATATGCACATGTGAATGTATGATGTATGTACTTAAACAGAAGGGTGACTCTAGAGATCAGAAGGCATTTTATTTTCGGGAGCTGAAGTTACAGTGGTTGTAACCCATCCCATATGGATGCTATAAGTTGAATTCAAGTGTGCTAAAGTAGCACGATATGCTCTTATCTGTTCAGGTGCTTTTCAAGCCCTCTGTAATTAGAATTTGTTAAATCTCTATCATTTGAGCCAGTAGCTTATTTATTTTGTTTTGTTGTTTTCTTTTTGTTTTTACATTGTTTGTTTGGTTGTTTGTTTTTAGTCAGGGTGTCTCTCTCTATTCCAAGCTGTTCTGGAATGGAGTCTGTAGACTAGGCTAGCCTCGAAGTCATGGAGATCTGCCTATTGCTTCTAGAGTGCTGAGATTAAAGACATGTACATAAGTGGTAGCTTATCTTATGATGTGGCTTGTTCATGTTTATAAGATACATTTTAATTATAAAAATGTATTTTATCTGAGCAACTCATTCTTTATTTTTTCTCAAAAATATCAAATGTTTTCATTACCTTTCATTACTTCTTTTATTATTTTTGGTTTAATGGAATACAGTTCTCACTGTATAGTACAGGATGTCTTCAAATACATAATCTTGTGTATGTGCCCAACTCTGTCTTCATTTTTGGTGACAGCAACTTATGTACATTCTGGGTAGCTGATACCTTATTAAGTTAAGAACAAATCATGAGACATTATCTTTACACAAGGAAGTATATAAATTATGGGAACATAAATAAATGGACTATGAGATATAATACTGCTTGAAACATTAAAAATGGAATATCCAAGACACATTAAGGAAAACAGAAGAAAATCAAGAAGGATGACCATTTGTGGATACTTCATTCCTCCTTAGAATAAGGAACATAACTCTCATGAAAGGTTATAGGTACAGAGACAAAATTTAGAGCTAAGATGAAAGGATGGACTATCCAGAGAGTACCCCATTCGGGAGTCCATCCCATCATCAGCCACCAAACCTAGATACTAATGCTCATGCCAGCAAGATACTGCTGAAGGGACCCTGATATTGCGGCCTCTTGTGAGGCTATGCCAGTGCCTGGTAAACACCGAAATGGATGCTCACAGCCAGCTACTGGATGGAACACAGGGTCCCCAATGGAGGAACTAGAGAAAGTACCCAAATACCTGAAGGGGGCTGCAACCCTGTAGGTGGAACAACAAGAGGAACTAACCAGTACCCCCGGGGTTTGTGTTTCTAGCTGCATATGTAGCAGAAGATGACCTAATCGGCCATCAGTGGGAATAGAGGCTCCTTGGTCTTCCAAACTCTATATGACCTAGCACAAGGCAAGGCCTGGGCCAAGTAGTGGGAGTGGGTGGGTAGGGGAACAGAGGTGGGGGGAGGGGTATGGGAAACTTTCGGGATAGCATTTGAAATGTAAATAAAAAAAATAATAATAATAAAAAAAATGGTTATCTCTGGATGAATTTGAAAATCATTTAATTATCTATTATTAAGGTTGTACTTCTTAGCTATTACTATTTTAAACACATAATGTTTAAAAAGCTTATTTTAAATGCTTTAACATTCAGTGAAATTATAAAGTAATTTTGAATTTGCAGAGATTGAGAAAATTCTAATCTATTTATTGGGTGCTAAAAGTTGGTTTTTCTCCATTCTTGGAAGAATATTTAGCTCATGAAATTTTAATTTTATACTTAAGGCATGGCCTATAAACTTTAAAAGTATTGTTCCTTCTATTTTGTTTGATTTGTACTTGTAAGTAATGACTATAAAGAAGGCTTATACAAAATAATCATGCTAAATATGTAACATTTCACATAAAAAATCTCTAGTTAGAACAGTAAAGAAATTAAATAAGTTAATATTTGTCATTTCTAAGACTTCAAATCAATATTTGTTACATATGAGACAAACATACAAAATACACCCTCCCTCACACATATTCACACCGGTATGGAGAATTTAATGTGTCAATGAATCAATTTAAGGAGAGAAGCTACTTAGAGAAAAGACTTCTGAATCTATTCAGTTTATATGCTGTTCAGCCAATAAATTGAATGCCTGTGGCTACTGTTCAAATGAATGATCAAGTCTGAAGTATGCCTCTTATGAAATATTCAAAAGTAACTGTGAGCAATTTTTTTAAAGAGCAGGAATTCTGCTTTCTTTAGCCCCTAACCCTCCTCCCCCATTCTTTTTTTTTTTTTTTTTCTCCTGCTGCCTTAATGAGTGGTCTATTTCTTTCCCATAGATTTAAAATGTGGTGAGAATTTGTTCATGTCATCTTACCTTGCAACATGGTCTTCTGCAATTCAAGTATGGTATGATGAATACAAAGATCTTACCTTTAGTGTTGGCCCAAAGCAACCTGGTAGTATGGTCGGACATTATACTCAGGTAAGAAAAAATATTTTCTCTATAAATGAGAGGCAAGAAAATTATTTGAATTACATGACCAGGGCTGCACATCAGCTTTTTTTGGCTCCTGAAGGAGAATGAGAACAATTTTCCCAAAGTTTTCTTTCCACAACCCCTGACAGCTGATTTCCAGACAAATGAGGTGACTGCATTAGCAAGACTTATACAACTGTGCCTCAATTCAGGCCACTGTCAAATAGAGCTTACCAAAGATAAGAGAGAAAGTAAAGTGCTAAGGGGATTCTCAATGGCTGATTGGAGAGAAGATTCAAATATGGTATAGGCAGATGTCTAAGTCAAGGGTTTGTTTGTTTGTTTGGTTGGTTTTTTCTCCGATAAAACAACGTAAGAAAAAGCAAAGTGGGGAAGAAAGTGTTTATTTGGTTTATACTTCCAGGTTGCTGTTCATCACCAAAGGAAGTGAGGACAGGAATTTAGACAGTGCAGGAACCTGGAAGCAGGAGCTGATACAGATGCTATGGCGGGTGTTACTTGTATGCTTCCTGTGCCTTGCTCAGCCCACCTTCTTACAGAATCTAAGACCACCAGCCAGGGATGGCCCAACAACCATGGGCCGGGAAATCCTTCATTGATCAGTAACTATGACTTTCATCTAGATCTTAGGGAGGCATTTCTCACCTGAGGCTTCTTCTTCCCTGATGACTTCAATTTTGTCAAGTTGCTACAGAAAAGAACCAGTATAACTGTGCACTTGTCAAGTTGACACACAAGCATGCACATTACTTTTAAGCCACACACATTTTTTTTTCTGAGACAGGGTTTTTCTGTATAGCCCTGGCTGTTCTGGAACCCACTTTGTAGACCAGGCTGGCCTCGAACTCACTAATCTGCCTGCTTCTGCCTCCGGAGTGCTGGGAAACTGTTTTTTTTTTTTTTTTTTTTTTTTTTTTTTTTCTTAGTTACCCCCAAGATCTCACATTTAAATACAAATAACTTAAAAAGTCCAAAAGCATTAAAACTCCAGTCTCCTTAAAAATTCAAAATCTCTTCTAAAAGTTTAAAATTTTTCAGTAGTCCATTCTGGTAAAAGTTCTAAATTAAATGTAATGTATTTTTCAAGAGGGAAGAAGCACAATCACGGTCTGAAACAAGTAACTGCTAAACCCCAACTGTTTAAGTAACTCAATGCCCAGTGCCTGGGATGCACACAAGATCTTCTGGGCTATTACAAATGGCTTGGATCGTCTCTCCATCTCTGTCCCCTGTGACATATGCAGCTTGTCTTCTAGGCTCCTGCTGGCTCCATTTCACTGATGCTGCTCTTATTGGTGGTGGTGGCATGGTATTTTAATTTCCAAAATGCTGAGGTCTTCTGCTCCAACTGGGCTGTACTTTCAGGAATAGCCTTTCATAGACTCTCTTTCTGGTACCAATCTCAAATTCATTGCATGACCCCTTCAGTCCTGGGCCTTCAACTGCCACTGAGGTTTCACCTTCATCAACGGCCTCTCCTGGCCTCTATGAATGCCAAAATCCAGCTATTCTCCATGAATCTTCCATGTCTTCAAAAGTTACAACTTTGGCCCTCAGAGCTCCTAATATACAATGACTTTTCTAGCTCAAAGTTCCAAAGTCCTTCCAAAATCCTCCCTATAATATGGTCAGGGATGTCACAACAATACCCCACTATGGTTTTACCAAAATCTGAAATATATTCAGGGTTCACTAGAGTCACATAACTTATGGAATGAATCTCTCTCTCTCTCTCTCTCTCTCTCTCTCTCTCTCTCTCTCTGTCTCCCCTCTCTGTCTCTGTGTCTCTTTCTCTGTCTCTCTGTCTCTCTCTTTCACATTGATATTTGACATCCTAAAAGGATGTACCTCAAGGGATACTGCTACCTATTCTAAATTTACAATGCATTTAGGATTGTGTGAGGGATAGCTATATCATATTACACATTATTATGAACTGATTATTGTTTATGCATTTGTGGTTCTACAAAGGATAGTCATATCTGATCAGGCATTATTATCACCTAGTTATTGTTTACATTTGGACCTGAAATATGATTTGTGTCAAAATGCCAAGGGGTAGATTTTGATCGGTTGCCAACATGACCATATCTAGAATGAACTATAACCAAAAATGAACACATACGTATTTTTCTGGATCTGAAGGCAAAAAGACAATCTGTATTTTATTGGGATCTTGAGTCTGGAAGACACAAGCTTTTGATGAAGATACTGAGGTGGGATAACACAAACTTTTGTTCTGTATCAACATATGTCTTTAATCCAGATCTTGATGCACACCTTTAATCTGGGCCATATCTTCTGCTGGAGGCCTATATAAGGCCTCTTCACCTGCTTATATTTTCTTGTCTAGCATGTTCACTGGAGTCTACTTCTTTAGGATTCTGGGTTATACAGAAGACCAGTTGAAAGATGCATCAATGTAGGATTGAGCAACTACCAGATTTTTGGACTTGCCATTCACAGCTGGTTATTGCTTGGTTAGTTGGATTGCAGTCTGTAAGTCATTACAATATACATACACATTCAATTCATAAGTTTTGTGACTCTAGTGAGCAAGCAACTCCAATTCCTTGATCTGATCAGATCCTACAGGCTGAGTTACTTGAGCTAAAACTTTGTTTCAGGAGGGAACCAGGAAATTCAAGATTAGATCTCTACACAGAAGCACTCACCACATACAACTTTCAGGAAATATAAATGATTACTGAGTGGTAGCCTTCATCCAGGCTTGACCAGAAAGGTTTGCAAGTCAGTTATGATCCCTGTCCAACTAGGATGGGAGATACTCATGGTCATGTGTTAGCATCCAACTGAACACCTCTTCTGTGATTCTGGGAGGAATTCATGGACACTTTGATGGCTGACTAGGAATTGACATGATATCCAGGTTACTCTCTTGTAGTTTATTGTCACATGCCTAGAAAGTAGGAAGCAGAGAAATTCTACATCTCACCAGGGTCTTCCTGGTATCCATGGTTTTCTGATGTCTTTCATTTTGACATGAAGATCATTGGCCTCAGCCCAGCCTTTTGCTTTCTCATCATCTTGGAAACTGTTAAAATGCACTAGAAGAACACCAGAGTTTCTGAGATGAGGTTGGAACAGTTGCCAGCCTCCCTAAACTCCCGTATGTGCTTTCTGAAAGGTTTACTGGAGTAGCTGATCAAAATAGGCGCTGAGGGCTCTTTTAACATGTGTAGTCTGATTCAATAGTTTAACTAAGTCCAGAAGGCATAGAGAAACAAAGTATACCAAAGCTGTTTTAAGTTTACAATATCTATTTGTTTTTCTGCATCATTTTTTCTCTGACACATGCTCCATATTCATTCCTGGGTGTGCAGGTTGTTTGGAATTCAACTTTCCAAGTTGCATGTGGAGTTGCTGAATGCCCTGAAAATCCACTGAGATTCTTTTATGTTTGTCACTATTGTCCTGGGTAAGTATGCAATTTAGAGTTCACTTTCAACAACATCAAATGCAATTTAACACTTTTAATTGTCATAGTGTAAAAAATGATTAAAGATATACATTATACTTGGAAAGGGAAATTCAAACTTTTAATTACTTCCCTAGTTGAAGCTTACTATGCAAAATTCATGAAATGGCTAACTCACCAGTTCTATAAATCTCACTCAGAAAGTTTCACCCTATGCTTAAAAATTATTTCTCTTCTCCTTTCAGTTGGAGTTTTCTGGACTCATGGTAACCAAAAAACACAGGGATTGTTACAGTCAAATTTTCAGTTATGGCTAAGTTTAGAGTTTACAAAGGAATCTGTTGATACTAGGAAAAGGGTGATCATTAGTGAATAACACAGGATAGTGATTGTAGAGTTTCCACTAAACTAGTCCTACTTCTGATTATATAGGCTCTTATCTTTTCTTATAGTTATTTATCTTTTGAGAATTTCATAAAAGAGTACTAAATTTGCATAATTTTCACCCTTCCCTCTCTCACAAACTTACAAGCCCACATTCCCTCTCAAATTCATTATGCCATCTCTAAATGATATTGTTGGAGATGAGACCCTTTTGCTGAAGCTCTCACACACCTCAGAAACAGGAGATAGAGGAAGTGAACTGGAACTGACTCGGAAGGCTCCTTCCTGGAGACCATCTCTCATAGTATTAGAATATGCTATGAAAGATGCCAAGGGAGAAAATAATCAACAAATTTATCTTTCTGTAAAGTCATAACAATGACCAGTTCAGTTGCTGTTTTTTTCAAGGCCTTATTTTTATGGATCTATTTATGCATGTGCACATATCCACAAGGACCAGAAAAGAGCATTAAATCCCCTGGACCTGGAGTTAAAAGTGGTTATGACCTATTTTACAAGGGTGTTGGGAATCAAATTAGAATCCTCTGCGAGAACAGCAAATTTTCTTAACCACTGGACTATCTTTCCAACCTCTTGTTGCTACCTTATACCTATAATAACATAATAAATCAGACATCAAAGTCATTTTAAGAAGTCTTTAAAATTTTTTAAATAGTTAAGAAAGATAAAATCTTAACTCTTTGCTTCTCAGAATTTCCTAAAAATTCTAAAAAAAAAAAGCCCCATTGATTCAGATCTTGATTTTAAAATTAAAAACTTACTAATGAAACAGAAACAAACCATTTGAACTCTTCAAAAAATTCCAGTGATTAGGGTGAATGAATATTCATAAACTGCCAACTTTTTTCATTTAAAAATATTGTAATTACATTTGCATGTCTCTCTCTGTCCGTGTGTGGTTTGTGCACATTGGTGTAGATGCCTGTGGGGGCCAGAGGCATAAGATTGCCTGGAAATGGCATCACAGACAATTGTAACCTACCTGAAATGGGTACTGGGAATCAAACTCCAAGTATTGTCCAAAGAAACAGGCACTCTTAACTGCTGAGACATCTCTCGAGTTTTATTTGTATCTTTTCATATAGGAAACCTATACAAAAAAGGGTGAGAGTCTTTCTAAATCAATTTTTTAAATGATTCAGTTGTATACTGTAGTTAACACAGATGGTGTAGCATGTCAGTTCAAGAGAAAGATTATGAAAGAATTTTCAAGCATGTTTCTGTTATTAAGTATAATACAAAGAAAGAAGGTTCAGGAATCCATCCAGCCGTCAGGTCAAATAAGAAGCATCCTCAACCTAGGAGAGTCAGATATGAATAAAGAGAAACAAGAGACACAGGTTGTACAATACTTTGTCTTTTCTATTAGATTGCTCATAGACTCTGTATGCTGTGTTCTGCATATAGAGTAGTGGTTATGCTAAAAAGACCTTGGACTGCACACACACACACACACACACACACACACACACACACACTCACATTGGTGCAATGAAGACTCTGAATTTTCCTATGACAATCAGTAAAGTGATAGACCTAATTAGGCACAATCTAGCCACAATCAGAGTACTGCTACGTTTAGATGATTTTTTATAAAATCTCTTACTTTAATATCTTCATTTTTGATAACCATAAAGTCTCATATCTTCTTGTTACACTTAGACACTTTCAAACCTTCATGAACATGGGGTCTTTCACAATTACTCATTTAAGTTCTTGAAACTCAACCTGTCACTTCCCTGTTCTATATTACAGGATTTACAGCTTTTTCCTGTACCTACCTAATTTATGAAAGTAGCTTTTCCACACAACCTATATTACACTGTCTTAGGAATTTTTCAGGTTTATTAAATAATGAAGAGTGTATTTTAACATCTCTAGACTTTTAGACTCTATTTCACTTTCTCAGGTTCTAAGATAATGGTTGATGAAAAAGGTGTGCATGGATTAATTATTTCCTTACATCTATGTCAGAATTCTCTTAGGAAATGTTAGGTTTTTGTTATGGTATTCCACTGAAGGTTTGTAACAGTATTCCATATATATATATATATATATATATATATATATGATTATATGTCTAAATCTATGAATCTATCTATCCATCCATCCATCCACCCATCCATCCATCATCCAACGATCGATCATTCTATCTATCTATCTATCTATCTATCTATCTATCTATCTATCTATCTATCTATCTATCTATCTATCTATCTATCGACATATATGATTATATGTCTAAATTTACGAATGTATATATCTATATATCATCTATCTATCTATCTATCTATCTATCTATCTATCTATCTATCTATCTGTCTGTCTATCTATCTATAATTTGGTGATATATGCAAACATTAGTGTGTAAAGAGAAAAATTAAAATCATCTGATGATTTTCCATATTGAATTTCAGTGGCAATTATCTAGGAAGGATATACACACCTTACACAGCAGGAGAACCGTGTGCCAGTTGTCCTGATTACTGTGAAGATGGGCTGTGCAGTAAGTTTATTAACATACTAATATAAGAACATAGAATGACAATCTGTTTTAAGATTTAATACTTGCAAGAGACAAAAATGTACTTAACATCATTTAAATTTTTTCAATTAATTCAACTATTCCCTTTTTATCTCAATCACAGTTCCCTCCTCCTCCCTTACACCATCCCTCCTCCACCCCTCCCCTTCACCTCTGAGAAGTAGGAGGTGACCCCCTGGGTAAAAGCCTACTGTGGCAGCTTAAGTCACTAAATCACAGTAGGACTAGGCACATCATCTCCCACTGAGGCCAAACAAGGGGAACAAGATCAACAAGGAGATAAAGAGTAAGCATAAGCCCCCCTCCAGTTGTTTTGAAACCCTACAAAGATCAAGTTTCACATCTCCTACATATGTTAACATCATTTTTTTTTGAATGACAGATTTTCTTTTATTTAAGATGTGTACTTTGACATTGAAAAAAAGGAATATTTCATTTAGTTTAAAGAAACATTTAAAAATCAGTGAACACTTGTAACTATATTGGAATTTTTGCTACTGGAGTCTACAAAAATATTTCTGAGGATGTAATTTAATACAATTTAAAGTGAAGTTTCTTATTCTCAAAGTTGGCATTTTAAAAAGAGGAAGCAGTACAAATTTATGGAGTTGAAATAATAAAACCTGAGTTAGCCCAGAGAAAGGAAACAGATATTAAAATTTTTTGTGCACCAAGGAGCTTAGCACAATAAATTTTTAGGCTACTCCAGAGCATCAATGAAATTTTTTATTAAATGCCATTTTCATTTACTCGTGAATGTATTTGTGTCTTTCTAAAAAGTCCAGGCATACACATGTGTGTCATGGCACATATGTGTGATTATGTGTTGAAGTTAGAGGACCATTTATATGACAGCAAATCACCAGGCTTAGTGTCAAGTACTTTACCCTGAGCCATCTCCCTGGCCCAGGATGTGATTTGAATCCAACCATTTAATCAATCAATACATGCTTTTGTTTAAACAACTTTTCTGTGTTGTTTCAGAGTCTAAATAAAATCTATGCATATTATTAGTTCATTACAAACTATAGTATTTCATCACAAAAATGGAGTAAAATTGATGACATAGTATTCCACTTTTAGTCTTATTATGTAAATACATAGAAAACATAAATGTAATCTCACCATGTTGGTGGCAGAGGAAGAAGAATCAGGAGTTCAAACCAGGGTTGGAATGTGGATCAAACTCCAGGTCAGCTCAGGCTACATAAAAAAACTGAAACAGCAATAAAATGTTTATAAAAATTGAATATGATACCAAAATTAGGATGTTACATTCTAGTGGAAACTTGCTAGAACTTTTGTGCATTTCTGAACGAATTTGGGAATTCTTCATGATTGATTTGTATAGATAATATTTTCTATATAATAATGATATCAATAATATAAACTAAAGAAGAGAGAGCCAAACATTCACAACTTTGCTTGGTGCTTATAAAACAGCCCATCCTATTAGTAACAGGCAATTGAAGAACTTTAAACAAGAATAGAAAAGTAAAAATTCTTATTTTTTATTAGGTATTGTCTTCATTTACATTTCAAATGCTATCCCAAAAGTTCCCTATACCCTCCCCCTGCCCTGTTCCCCTCACTCTTACTTCTTGGCACTGGTGTTCCCCTGTACTGGGGCATATAAAATTTGCTAGACCAAGGGGCGTCTCTTCCCAAAGATGGCTAAATAGGCCATCTTCTGCTAGATATGCAGCTAGAGACACGAGCTCTGGGGGTACTGATTAGTTCATATTGTTGTTCCACCTATAGGGTTGCAGACCCCTTGGGTACTTTCTCTAGCTCCTCCATTGGGGGCCCTGTGTTCCATCCTATAGATGACTGTGAACATCCACTTCTGTATTTGCCAGGCACTGGCAAATCCTCACAGGAGAAAGCTATATCAGGGTCCTTTCATCAAAAGCTTGCTGGCATATGCAATAGAGTCTGATTTTGGTGGCTGATTATGGGATGGAGCCTGGAGTGGGGCAGTCTCTTGATGGTCATCCTTTCATTTTAGCTCCAAACTTTGTCTCTTCAACTCCTTCCATGGATATTTTATTGCTTATTCTAGGGAGGAATAAAGTATTCATGTGTTTGTCTTCCTTCTTGATTTTCTTGCGTTTTGGAAATTGTATCTTGGGTATTCTAGGTTTCTGGGCTAATATCCACTTATCAGTTAGTACATATCAAGTGAGTTTTTTTGTGACTGAGTTACGTCACTCAGGATGATATCCTCCAGATACATCTATTTGCCCAAGAATTCCATAAATTCATTGTCTTTAATAGCTGAGTAGTACTCCATTGTGTAAATGTACCACAGTCTCTGTATCCATTCCTCTATTGAGGGACATCTGGATTCTTTCAAGCTTCTGGCTATTATAAATAGGGCTGCTATGAACATAGTGGAGCTTGTGTCCATATTACCAGTTGGAACATCTTCTGGGTATATGCCCAGGAGAGGTATTGCTGGATATACTGGTAGTTTTATGTCCAGTTTTCTGAGGAACTGCCAGACTGTTTTCCAGAGTGGTTGTACAAGCTTGCAATCCCACCAGCAATGGAGGAGGGTTCCTCCTTCACCACATCCTCACCAGCATCTGCTGTCACCTGAATTTTTGATCCTAGCCATTCTTACTGGAGTGAGGTGGAATCTCAAGGTTGGTTTGATTTGCATTTCTCTGATGATTAAGGATGTTGAACATTTTTCCAGGTGATTCTCAGCCATTTGTTATTCCTCAGTTGAGAATTCTTTGTTTAGCTCTGTACCCTATTTCTTAATGGGGTTATTTCAATTTCTGGAGTTCAGCTTCTTGAGCTCTTTGTATATATTGGATATTATTCCCCTAACAGATTTAGAATTGGTAAAAATTCTTTCCCAATATGTTGGTGGAATTTTTGTCTTATTGACAATATCTTTTGCCCCACAGAATCTTTACGATTTTATGAGGTCCCATTAGTCGATTCTTGATCTTATAGCACAGGCCATTGCTGTTCTGTTTAGGAATATTTCCCCTATGCCTATATCTTCGAAGCTTATCCCCACTTTCTCCTCTATAAATTTCAGTGTCTCTGGTTTTATGTGGAGTTCTTTGATCCACTTAGACTTGAGCTTTGTACAAGGAGATAAGAATAGATCAATTCTCATTCTTCTACAGGATAACTGCCAGTTGTGCCAGCACCATTTGTTGAAAAAGCTGTCTTTTTTTTCACTGGATGGTTGTAGTTCTCTTGTCAAAGATCTAGTAACCATAGGTGTGTGGGTTCATTTTTGGGTCTTCTATTCCTTTCCATTGATCTACCTTTTTGTCACTGTACCAATACCATGCAGGTTGTTTTTTTTGTTTGTTTGTTTGTTTGTTTTTGTTGTTGTTGTTTTGTTGTTTTTTTTAATCACAACTGCTGTATAGTACAGCTTGATGTCAGGCATGATGAATCCCTAGAGGTTCTTTTATTGTTGAGAACAGTTTTTGTTCATGGGGAACTCTTTCTTTATGTATAGGAAGTTTTCTTCTATAATTTTGTTGAAGATATTTGCTGGCCCTTTAAGTTAAAAATCTTCATTCTCATCTACTCCTATTATTCGTAGGTTTGGTCTTCTCATTGTGTCCTGGATGTCCTGGATGTTTTGAGTTAGGATCTCTTGCATTTTGCATTTTATTTGATTGTTGTTTCCATGTTCACTATGGAATCTTCTGCACCTGAGATTCTCTCTTCCATCTCTTGTATTCTGTTGCTACTGCTCACATCTATGGTTCCTGATTTCTTTCCTAGGGTTTCTATCTCCAGAGTTGTCTCCCTTTGGATTTTCTTCATTGTTTCTTCCATTTTTAGTTCTTGGATGTTTCTGTTTAATTCCATCCCCTGTTTGGTTGTGTTTTCCTGTAATTCTTTATAGTATTTTTGAGTTTCTTCTACTTGATTAGCAGTGTTTGACTGTAGTTCTTTAAGGACTTCTACCTGTTTAGCAGCATTCTCCTGTAATTTCTTGAGGGATTTTTGTGTTTCCTCTTTTAGGGCTTCTACCTGTTTAGCAGTGTTCTCCTGTAATTCCTTGAGGGGTTTTTCTTTTTGCTTCTTCTTTATGTGCTTCTACCTGTTTAGCAGTGTTCTACTGTAGTTAAGTGAGTTATTAATGCCCTTCTTAAAATCTTCTACCATCATCATGAGATATGATTTTAAATCTGCATCTTGCTTTTCGGGTGTGTTGAGGTATCCAGGACTCACTGTGGTAGGTGTACTGGGTTCTGATGATACCCAGTGTTCTTGGTTTCTGTTAGTAAGATTATTACAGTTGCTCTTTTGCCATCAGGAAATCTCTGGTGTTAATATTCAAGCTGTCTCTGGATGGAGCTTGATCTTCCTATGATTCTGTTAGGCTCTTTCAGCACTCCTGGGAGTCCAGCTCTCTCCTGAGTTCCAATGGTCAGAGCTCTCTCTGCAGGCAGGGCGGGTGTCCAGCAGTTTGGAGCTCTGATCCACTTCCTGAGTCCTGGGGTCAGAGTCCTCCCTATAGGCCAACTCTCCTCTGGCAAGGAAGGTGCCCAGGGGTCTGGGTCTCAGTTCTGTCTCTTGGCTGAGGATGAAGGACTGATGGCACCCTGACATAGAAGCTCTTTTTCTTCTATTGCCCAAGTGCTCTCAGGTGATCAGGAGGTCCTGGGTTCGCTAGGGGTCCTGTGGTGTAGAGAGTCCTCTGGTGCCCTAGATGCCCTTGGCTGGGTTCAATTAGAAAATGGCAGGGCTGGTCCCGACCTGAATGGATCCCAACCTCTGGCCAGGCAGGGTTCCTCCATTCCTGTTCCTGTTGGCATAAAACCCTCCGGGATACTTTGGAGCTGATTTTGAGTTCCACTCACCTGTGATCCAGAGGTGATCCTGAGGTCCTGCTGCTTGGAGAGCACTCTGGAGGTCTTAGATGTCTCCACTGGGCTCACAAGGAAGATGGTAGGGATGGCCCTGACCGGAATGTATCCCCCAAATCCGTATTTTTTATTTTAGCCATTTATAAATTTACTTATCTGTGATTTAGGTTGTTGTTAGTTTTGAAATAGGTTCTCACTACATAACCAAAGCTCACCTAGAAATCAATGCTCCTGGTCTTCTTATACCTATCTCCCAAGTGTGGAAATTTTGTTTTATAAAGAGCTCTTAGAAAAAAGCATAATGAAAGAGTTAACTATGAGGTATAGATTAAGAATCATATAGTCATCTTTACATTATTATTGCAAAAGTTATGAAAATAGATTGCGGAGAGAGAAAGGATGTAGAATAATAATACATATTTGTTAATTGTACTTATTCAGTGTTGATGAATATATCATCTATGTGGGAATGGAAAGAGGATAGGGCATGTGCCTGTAGTAATATTTCTAGGGGTATTAATTTAGCAGTAATGTGATTGTATGAGCTTGGTTTTGGTATGAGTAAAACAATGAGACATTGTTTCCATAAATAGTGCAGATGATAAATAAGATCTTATTTTGAATTCTTTGGTAATTGGGAATTTCCAATTCTCTGAATGGAAATTTGTGAGCTCTGGATATATATATATATATATATATATATATATATATATATATATATATATATATAAAAGACATGACAAAGATTATAGGGTAATGAATTTAGAAGAATAAGTTTTCTTGAGTTTGTAGCCATTGGTGAATATCTGCATATAAGTGTCTAATAATCAGAACAACTGTCTCTACTACATAACTTTCCAAATCTGTATTCATAAGATTCCCTCCTCTGACATGAGCAAGAGAACATCTTACAATGAAGTTAACATCTATAGCATGTGACTTGAAGGGCCAGCCTCAGTGGGTTTGCCTACCCCTCCCTGCTCACACTAAAGCTAGCCCTATGTGCTGTCTCCTGGATCCTAGGCTAGCTTGCTAATCTAACCAAACCAGTTTAACCCAAAATGCTTGAAGCTACTGCTCACATTTTTCAGTCCATCCACCGCCTCCAAGGCTGGCCTGCAGAAAGCCAGCTGCTACTCGCTCAGCTCCCCTTAGCCCGTGAAATAAAAACACTAAAGACTGATATTATATTAGCCAGATTTATAACAGTAAATCTCCAACCCAAAAACACCCATGCAAAGAACACACAACTAGTTTATATAAATCCAAGCAGCATGCCTATATTGGACAAATATATCCTACACTCTTATATTACTCAGCTATAAAATCCCTTTTCTACTTGCACTTCCTCCAGGCCACATAGATCAATCAATTACACAAAGCTGCAGTTTAAAAGATATCCATTCATTTGCTCAATCCTCTGTTCCAATTCGTATAAGTATTATTTTGTTGCCATTAACAGAGGAAAATAATGAAGTAATGAATATTTTTGTTCCTTATTTCAGCCAATAGTTGTGGACATGAAGATAATTATTCTAACTGTGAAGATCTGAAGAAGACGCTACCCTGTGAACATCCACTTCTTAAAGAAGGTTGCAAAGCTACATGCCTCTGTGAAGGCAAAATTCACTAAATTTCGTGTACACACAGTCAGGGCCATGTAGAGAAAGATCATACCCCCCAGTCAGGCTTATCACATCCCACCAAGAAAGTATATATTTAGTACATTGAAATAATTCCAGATGGTAAAGATTCTCTTTCTTCTTCTATTTCTTCCTATTTTGCAGAAATCATTTTCCCCCCAAATATTTTAAAATAACAAAATTGATAACTTTGGACCTTGACAAATGAAATCTGTGACACATTCATGAAGTCAAATCTACCCCATGATTTACTCATATGAATAACATTTCCAGAGCACAATGAAGTAAGGGAATAGAAAACATATAGTTCCTCTGTGATGGTCAGTCATCTTTTCTAGCTCTGTCTAGTTAGCTCTCTCTGGAGAAAATTCACATTTTAATTATTTCTCACTGTTCATTATTCTTCACATTCATCATAATCAGTGGTTTAAATTCTAAACTACTATTTCCGTTTTAGTGGTTGGTTTGTTTGTTTTTTAAAAAATGATATAAAATGTACCTTAATGAGCAGAATTAGCTTTTCAGGGGACAATGACCTTTGTTGCTTTAGGAAAAAAATAAATCTTAATCTTGGCATATTAATCCTCTCTTAGTATTCATTTAAACTGGTTATTTGGGGTTTGTTTACTCCAATATGACATTTTAATCTTTATCTTTAAGGTAATTATTTATTTACATTAAAGTTGTCAGCCTTCAGAAGTGTTTATTCTAATCAAAGTATA
The DNA here is from genome assembly GCF_900095145.1 of Mus pahari. Classification (NCBI taxonomy): domain Eukaryota; kingdom Metazoa; phylum Chordata; class Mammalia; order Rodentia; family Muridae; genus Mus; species Mus pahari. The sequence goes on along the minus strand of NC_034607.1, from coordinate 8,298,984 downwards.
TCTCAATTAATAATCATTAGTGAATCCAGTTTGCCAAGTACTCCTGACCTTATTCTACCGTGCTATATCCAATGTATATCCCTATGCCAGGTCTATACATCCTCTATACAGTCTGGAGAGCACTGTAGAGCTTAGCTCATTCATAATGTCTCAATATTCAGATACCGTTATCCTAGTTGGACATCACATGGACTGGGCTATTTCTGAAGTACCATAGAATATAACATCAGGCACAAAAACGAATAGAAGTAATCTATATTCCATGGTCTCAATACAAAAACAAAATCTGTGCAGCCTAAGTACCAACACCCTATCCCCCCAAGATCCACTAGTCTTACAGAAAAATTTCCCAAAGAGAATTTCTTCAGATTACAAATAAAAATAAAAAAGGATTTTGAGAATATTAAAGAAGACATAAACAAACATCACAAAACCAACTAACCCAACAAACAAGCAAACAAAACAGCGAATATACTGACAAATGAAATGATGAAGATAATTCAGGATTTAAAAACTATATTCAGTAAGAGAAAGAAACTTCACCTGAATTTATCATGGGATTAAGAAACTAACAAAAGCTCAGGAAGAGGAAGGTAGAATGGATTAGGTAGATGATAGAATGTCAGGATTTAGAGAAAAAAACCCCTGAACAATTAGGTCCTTCAAGCAAAGAATATGGGAAATTAAACACACACACACACACACACACACACACACACACACACACACACACACACATAGAGGAAAGAAGTATGCAAAAAATTTTTGTACTATATAAACACCAAATCTTGGTATTATAGGCACTGATGACAGAGAAAAATCCCAAATCAATGGCATAGAGTATAATTTCAACAAGATCACAGATTCTAAATTAAGGACAGACATATTCATACAGACACAGGAAACACATATAGCTCCAAGTAGATAAAACCAGAAGAGAGTTACTCACTAAATAGTATATTTAAAACACTAAATATTTAGAACATAGAGAGAATCCTGAAAGCTGAAAAATAAAGACCATAGGTCAAATATAAAAGACAACTCATCAAATTATTGGGTGATTCCTCAATAGAAACCTTAAAATCGAGAGGAGCCTGGAGAAACATATTTCATATTCTAAAAGACTATGAGTGTCATCCTAGATTCCTGTCCTCATCAAACATATCTCAATAGCTAAAGAGAAATAAAAATATTTCATGATAAAGCAAAAAGAATAAATGCCCACCAAATTAGACCTAGAGAGTGCTTGAAATAATACTTCAGACTGAGAAGATTAAGAAAAGAGTAGAGGTAATAAAAAGAGAATAAATGAAATTATAACCACTGAAAAACAAATTACAACTAAGAACACAAGCAATAGCAACAACAAACAACAGCAAGAAGAACACCACCAACACAACCAAAGGAAAAAGACAAACAATCAAAAACACCAAGGCAAAACAAAACAAAATGACTACCCTCCTCCCAAGAACATTGTGTCTATTTCATTCACAGCTCTGATAAGATAAAAATAATATGATTACAAGTTTTTCAAGCATTTACTGGCAAATATATACATATATTATATTCACTAGATGAACATGAAAGAGCTAGTAAAATTTGTTTCTAATATACATACAGTAAAACATTAGAACTCTTTTTCCTTTGCCTCTTTTCATTTTCGCTTCTTTTCTTTTTTCTTTCTTTCTTTCTTTTTTTTTCTTTTTTTTTTTTCTCGTTGTTGTTGCCCTGGCTTGTACAATCACAATATGATGGTTGATGGTTTTTGCTTTGACTTCAATTTTATTTTGTTAAATAATTAAGAAATTCAGAAATATTATCTTGTATATTGTTTATTTGTCTGTTTCAATCTAGTTTTTAATTTGTCCTTTTTTTGAAATTATAAATTTTCTGTTATTCCAACTTCCTTTATTTTGATATTATTTATATTACATGTGTTCTTTGATAATTTTCTATACTTAGATGATGCATTCTAATGACTTTCAAAGCCATTGCACTTGTCTATTTACTTTTTAACCCCTTCGGCACATTTACACCTTCTTCACAACCACCTTTCTTACATTTATACCTTTGTCTTTTATCACACACTCTTTTTAACTACGTAGTCTGTGTGATAGCAAGGTGGAACTGGCCTTTTAACTCTGTTGGTTTCATGCATAAGTCTTCTAATAAGTACTTTCCGTAGGATACACTAGCAAATAATAGTTTAGCAAAGTTGAGCAAAGGGTACTCTGACCCATCTTTGATACATGCCTGACCAGTGACCAGCTCATTCTTCCCTAGGCCCAACTGAAAGCAACATCAACTACTTTGGGTCACCATGCACAATGACTGTACATATTAGAAGACTTGGGTACCTAAACCACACAAAGAACCAACAAAGAAAGAGAACTTCAGACCAATTTTCCTTATGAATATTGATGCAAAAATACTCAATAAATTTCTCACAAACCAAATCCAAGAACACATCAAAACGATCATCCATCATGAACAAGTAGGCTTCAACCCATGGATACAGGGAAGTCCTATAGAAGGAACCTCAATATGAACTAGCCAGTACCCTCAGAGCTCCTTGGAACTATACCACCAAAGAAAGAAAACATATGGTGGAACTTGTGGCTCTAGCTATATATGTAGCAGATGATGCCCTATTCGGTCATCAATGGGAGAAGAGGCCCTTGGTCCTGTGAAGGCTCTATTCTCTAGTATAGGGTAATTCCAGGACCAGGAATGGGAGTGGGTGAGTTGGGGAGCAGGGGGAGAGAGGAGGGGAAATGGGATTTTCGGAGGGGAAACAAGGAAGGGGAAAGAAACATTTGAAATGTAAATAAAGAAGGGGAACGAAACATTTGAAATGTAAATAAAGAAAATATCTAATAAAACTTAAAAAAAAGAAAATACCTCAATGTAATCATATCCAGTTTAGCCCATTAAGGAAAGAGCATTTGAATAATATCTTTCTTATCGCATTTAGAAATTGACATAAAAAATGCCAAACAAACCATAATTCACTGCTTCTTTATGAAAGATAATTGTGAGTATATTAACATTGTCTGATTTTCTTATATTTATTTATAACAGCATAATAATACTAGTTATAAAATTACAAGTTATACTTTTGTACATATTAATTATTTAGTTTTCTTATGAGTTCAAGGAAAGTATTGAAAAATTGAAATTAACTACAAGATGGCAACATCGCTCACTGCGTGAGGTGGTTTTCCTGATGTTAATTAACTGAGTTTTTACTTTAGTTTGAGTATGATTGATCATTAATTTTCTATACACATAAAGCAGTATTATCCATATTAAAATATATATTTGTACAATATTAGAAAATGAAGGTGTATATGAAATTTTAAAAAGGCTCTGTCTTTACATTTGGGTGTTTTCTTATCATTGTAAAGAATATTCCAAATTGTGTAGTGGTCCAGGTATAAATCCTCAATCAAATATGAGCTCATGTTAAACTATGGATGCAGGAAATGGAAAGATATTGTAAAGATTGTAAGCTAAATGCTTAGAATTTGGAAAATTGGAAGAGCTTCTGTACTTTGATATAGGCAGAATATATTTTAATTTTGATATCCCATCCTCAGAGCCCACAAAGTCCACAGAAGTGGCCCTTTCGTCCCCATGAACTGGAAATATTTGTCTAGGAGTCCAAAAAGGCAAGGGTAAACTCATTTTTATTTATCTCTCTGTCCATGTTTCCTAAATTTCAGCCATCTTCTCAGTTGTTTTAGGAGATATTCTATTTGGTCCCTGCCATTCCTCCTTTATCACAAGTGAAAATTCAAATATTTAAAATAAATAGCTCTTCCATGGCACATTTAAGTGATAGGTAATTTCATTTGAATTTTCATTTGTTAATTTCCCAATATTTTATCATAACAATATTTTATCATTTCTTTCTTTCTTCTTTCTTCCTTCCTTCCTTCCTTCCTTCCTTTCTTTCTTTCTCTCTTTCTTTCTTTCTCTCTTTCTTTAACACTTATTCTTTTAAATTCACATTACATCCTAATATCAGACCCCACATCCTGGGAAGTTGGTGCATCCTCTCCCACTTAGGACAGACAATGCAGCCTAGTTAGGAGACAGAGATCTACAGGAAGGCAACAGGATAGGGGATACCACCCACTTCAGTTGTTGGGCAACTTATATGAAGACCAAGACGCACATCTGCTACATATTTGTGGGGGTCCAGGCCATGCTCCCTCTTTGGTTGATTGTTCAATATCTGGGGGCTTTCAAGAGGTCAGGTTAGCTGACTCTGTTGATCTTCTTGTGGAGTCCCTAACCTCTTAGGATCCTTCAATCTTTTCCCCAACTCTCCCACAAGAACCCTAGAGTTCCTTCTAATGTTTGGCTGTGGTTCCATGCATTGGCTGCTTGGTAGATCCTCTGAGAGGATAGTCATGCTAGACTCCTGTCTACAAGCAAAACAGAGTATGATTAATAGTGTCAGGTATTGGTTCTTGTTCATGTGAGGTGTCTGAATTTGGGTTAGTCATTGTTTGATTGTTCTCTCAGTCTCTGATCCATCTTTGTGCCTGCATACCTTGTAGGCAGGAAACATTTGGATCCAAGGTTTTGTAGGGGAGTTGCTGTCCTTATCTCTCCACTGAAAGTCTTAGCTATAGTAGGTGATCACTTAAGGCTCCAAATGTTCTACTGTTAAGTCTCATCTAGAGTCACCCCATGCACTCTCTGAGGCTTCCACATGTGCAGGTTACTCTTTTGCATCCTATAGATGCCTTACTACCTGCCCACAGCCTATTTTCATTCACTCTCCTCTGTTTTTTACTAAATCTGAGCACCCTTCCTCACCCTAGTCTCTACCCCATCCTCTCTGTCTCCTAGTTCCCTCTTTCCATACACCTTCATTATCTTTTTTATTTCCTTCTGAGAAAGGTTGAAGCATCCTTACTTGGGCCCTCTTTTTTTTTTTTTTTTTTTTTTTTTTTTTTTTGTTTCTTTGTTTATTTGGGTTGTAAAATGGTTTTCTTATACTTTATAACTAATATCTACTTATAAGTGACTACATACCATGTATGCCTTTTAGAGTCTCAGTTACCTCATTTTGGATGATANCTAGTCTCTACCCCATCCTCTCTGTCTCCTAGTTCCCTCTTTCCATACACCTTCATTATCTTTTTTATTTCCTTCTGAGAAAGTTATCTGGAATTCTTCTTTAAAGATCATTTTTTTTTTTTTTTTTTTTTTTTTTAATTTCGTTTCTTTGGGTCTGTGGGTTGTAGTATGGTTTTCTTATACTTTATAACTAATATCTACTTATAAGTGACTACATACCATGTATGCCTTTTAGAGTCTCAGTTACCTCATTTTGGATGATATTTTCTAGTTGTATCCACTTGCCTTTAAAATTCATGATGACTTTCTTTTTAATGTACTCTGGTGATTTCACTGACACTTCTCTCCATTCTGACTGGTCAAATAAAGGCTAGAACCAATCCTTTGGCAGAGGAAAGAAAGTAAAGGTTGGGCTTGAGATCCCAGAGATAGAGGAGAAGGAGGTAGAAGGAAGATGGGACATAATATATATGCCCAATTAACTACAATATTCTCATAGCTGCTTTCGGTGGAACAATCTACAGAAAAGGGGGAAAGCAAATGACAATTCTGAGTTCAGGTAATCAACTATATGGATTATTACCTCTTTCTGCCTGATAGCAAATCTTATTTTATGGGGCATAAGATTTGCCTGCTGTCGTAGGGACTGTACTTGGGGAAATAATTAGGCTGAGAGGATGCTTACCCAGTGCCACTGCATCTAGGGCAGTTGCAGCTGAATGGGATGGGGAAATTTAAAAACTGCTTTTGTTCACAGCCTAAAAAGGGGATGCTTCAAGTGAGTAAAGTGGGTTTAAAGAAAACAAAAACAAACCAAAAAAAAAAAAAAAAGACGTTAAAAAAATTCTTAGCTCAAGTAAATTCATGTTGTCCTTGGTTCCTGGAGAAAGGAACAGTAATTATACTAACTCAGAAAAAATGAAAAAGAAAAAGAAAGCAATTCAGATTACGTTTAACAGATCATTAAACTGTTCACAGACCAGAAAAGATTCTGGTAGACACTTTTTCTTTACGGGCTTTAATCAGGGATTCTTTAGAGCCTCACCATGAGTCTCACAAACTGAAACAATGAATTAGACAAGCTGAGGAGGAATTGGGGAAGTTAAAAAAGCAGGGTGCTGGAGAGCAACTATCAGTAGCTGCCACTGTTCTTCCTCTCCCTTCTCTGGCAGAATTCCCAGAAAAAGGAGATGAAGAGTTAGACCTTCAATATGAGAGAAAGGGCTTTAGAAAAGCAGTTGTCTCCTGTCTGGGATGCTTTAGCAAAAGAGAAGGAAAATGAATGTAAGCTAATTCAGAGCTCTCCTAGGGACAGGAGGAAGTAGGGAGATGTCCTGCTTACTCTCTGGCTCCTACTGGAGAAATGCTTAGTTCTGGTTCTGGTTCTCATAGGTAGGCTATCTTGGTCTCTTTGGGATATTTAGTTCTCTGTCTAGTGTTTGTCCTTGACATGTCAATCTGTCAGGGTCTGTCAATTTATGTCTGATTTTACTTTGTTGTTTGAATGATTGTTGTTCTTTGCTTCATGTTCAAAAGAAAAAAAAATGGTTAAAACTTAATCTGCTCGCTGTCCACTCCTTGATTTAGTTTTAAATTGTTTAGAAAAAAAGAAAAATGAAAAAAAGCTTCATTTTGTAGAATATAAACTGATAAGTTATCCTGCACCTGTAACTGGGTGTCAAGCACAGCTAGAGAAGCCCTGTTAGGGGTTGATTATCTGCATGAGCCACTGTTAAAGGACCCTGCAGCATCTTGGATTCTATGGTAAGGGAGTTGATGGTGTTTTTCCAGAAAAATCTCTATGACCTTGTTCATTGGGTTCTGCAAGTGACAAGATGCTCTTCTCTTGAAATTACAGCTAAAAGAATAAGAAAATATTGTCTGGTCTAAATATATAATATGTGTGTAGCCACTCATTTTTGTTTCTGACTGTTTTAAAATTATAAATATGTTTTAAATGTCTTAGTTGTAGAGTATTGGCTTATAAGTTATTGAGTGTGATTAAAAATTTGTAACATTGGTAACAGAAAGTTAATGTAAAATTGGTAATTTAGGGCTGGAGTCATTCTAAACAACAAGTGCAATGAGCCAACCAAGGAAAACAGGTTTCTAAAGATACTTTTAAATTGGGATAATATTTTATGTAATTTGTATCCTAGAAATGAGACTTATAAAAGATAGGATTTAAAACAATGTCTCTTTAATGAGGTATTAAAAGCTACACTGTCATGCCTTCATATACAAGTACTGGCAGCCAAACTTTGTAACATGAAAGTAATGCACTTGGTGTTGATTTTAGAATGAATGGATTGTTTACATTGTTAAAAATTGAGTATTACTTTCCAAAATTATTGCTATGCCTTACTATTGAAAGAGAAACTTAAAATATAGTTAAACTGCCAATGTTCCATTAGCTGTTGTTTATTATTTGATCACAAGCACAAGATTTTTAACTCACCAATATTTGCAATTAGGACAAAAAAGCAGGCAAGCAGAGATTATTGCAAAATTTATGAAAGATTAATGAAACTATGAACTTAAAGGGCCATTACAACTGGGTTTACCTACTGCAGTAGTCTTTCAAAAATATACATATAAAGTTCTTATAGAATTGAAAGATTTGAAAGATTCTTTCATACTATTCATTTTGATCTTGATGCTTATAAAAGGTGTGCATTTGGCGTGTCTACTTGTAATTTTAAAGAACCCATGAAGTGATATCTTTGGAAAGTTTTGCCTGAAGGGATGTCCAATAGCCCTACATTATTTTAAAAATTTGTTTCTGCTTCAATACAAGAGGTTAGGCCTTTTAATCCTTCACTGTATATTATTCATTATATGGATATTTTATTAGCTGAGCTTTCTGAAGACATTTTACTACAAGTCTTTGCTATTATACAACAAGCTTTAAAATCTTTGGGATTAGTTGTTACTCTGGAAAAGTTTCAAAGAGTATATCCTTTTCAATGTTTGGGATATCAATTATATTCTAAACAAATTGCTGCACAGAAAATTCAAATAAGAAAAGTTACTTTACTTACTTTAAATGATGTTCTTTTTTAAAAAAATTTATTTATTTATTTATTTATTTATTTATTTATTTATTTATTTATTATTTTCTTTATTTACATTGCAAATGCTATCCCAAAAGTTCCCTATACCCCCCACCCCTGACCCTGCTCCCCTACCCACCCACTCCCACTACTTGGCCCTGGCCTTCCCCTGTGCTGGGTCATATAAAGTTTACAAGACCAAG
>NC_034607.1:8274875-8289954 GCF_900095145.1 Mus pahari | reverse complement strand
TGTATATATTTCTCTATTGAGGGACATCTGGGTTCTTTCCAGCTTCTGGCTATTATAAATAAGGCTGCTATGAACATAGTGGAGCATGTGTCCTTATTTCCAGTTGGAAGATCTTCTGGGTATATGTCCAGAAGAGGTATTGCTGGGTCTTCCGGTATGCTACTGGCTGACTGTCTCCACCTAGCCTCTTCTCCTAAACTTTGTCTGCTAGCCTCTGGTGGACTCACACAGATTATCATCAAGGTTATGTTGGGTGCTATCTTAGATGATGTGAGTGTTCAGCCTAAAAGATGAAGTCCAACTTGGATGGAAGGGCCTATTGCAACAGGTGTTCACGTTCCTTATGTTCTGTTAGTAGGAAATACTAGCATTATTGTACATTCTGAATATAATACTTTAGATATACCTTCTGTTGGATTTAATTTGATTGATTTTGTTTTAAAACCCTATGCTATGCATTCTGTAATGATTTTAAAACCTACTTTTGTGATGGTTCCTGTAAATATTACTGGAGATTGGTTTGATGACAAGGGTTTACAGGTAAATGAAGAGTTAACAAAGGCATTAGCCAGGCCTAAATGCATGATTACTTTATTATAGCGATAATTAGCCAATATAGTGTTGTAGTTTTGATTGCTTTAATAACCACTGCTACTACAGTGGCTATTGCCCTATCCCAAAGTTTTCAAACAGCTCATTTTGTACATGGTTTATCCAGAAATGTTTCCATGGTATTGCATACTCAGGAGGATATAGATGATAGGAAGCAATAGAAACTGGATGTCTTACTTGAGGTGGTTTAGTTCTTAGGAGAAGAAAGACAGGGCTTAAAAATACAAACTAGATTTAGATGTCATGCTAATTTTCAATGAATTTGTGTACACCAAAAATTTTTAAATGATACTATATATAGTTGGGAGAGTGTGCAATCCCAATTGCAAGGTGTTTGGAATCACCCAAATTTAATTTTCGACTTACTAAAATTAGACCAAAAATTATTCATTTGAAAAAAGCAGATCCTCTACATTTTGATGCAGCTCAAGCAGCCAGAGATCTACTAGGACAATCACAGCATTGGTTTCCTTCTTGGCCTGCACAACTATAACACAGCATTGCTGTTGTCACACTTGGTAAAGTATAGCTCTTCTATTTACTGCTACCATGTGTTCTTTGATACATGTCACAATTTTTACATATGAAGAGTCAGATACATGGCTACCATCTAAAAACATCTTCCTGTCCAGTTTGACTGAATATGGCCAATGATAGGTAAGAATGTTCTTGAGCTCCTATCAACCTAAGAAATAACAAACATGAATGCTATGTATGCTTCCACGATGAGTAAGAAGGAGCAATATAGATGCCAACATAAGACAGGTATATTCAGCTGGAGTATCCTTTATTAAATAAAATAAAACGGGGGGAATTATGGAAAGACATAATATTGCCAAAAGAGCAGTCTGTGTTGCCAATACCATAGAGCAGTCTGTATAGCCAAGATCAGAGAGTAGTGTGTACAGCCAAGAGGAACTCCTATCTATGTTTATTCTTTAGAGAAACTTGCTAAAGAAGAACTTTGTTTGCTGAAGTGCTTATAATCTGAAGCTGCAGAATTAAACTTTGAGCCTTAATCAGAACATTGTCTTGGCTTCATTTTCTCTTGCCTACTGTCATTTTCATTCCCAACCCTCCTTTCAGGTGATCCCTGCTCAACCATAAGCCACTAGACAGCTACATGTTACCTGTGGAGGCAGTAGGCTTCCGGAGATGCACACAGAGTTGGTAGTCACTGATGACTTCAATCTGCTGGTATTCATGGTTAGCAGCAGGGATGCAGGTAGAGTTGAGAGCCTGGATATGGAGTGAGGGGTCAGAGCAGAACAGAGCTCCCTGCTGGTGCTGAGTTTGCCCAGTGGTGGGCAGGCAGGGCTTAGGGGTAGGAGTCTTGCCTGGTCATCTCTAATGGCCACAGGCACCTGGGATTATGTTTAGAGTTGTGCATGAATATAGAGCACAGAGCAGTGATAGGTTGGATCCTTTGATACAGGTATCTCTCTCTTCACCATCCAGAGCTCTTAGTCCTGTTCCACAGGTGAGCAGATCTAGATGAGCAGTGGAAAACAGAAATTCCAGTTTGCCAGGCTGTGGTTCCTGCAGCTGTACCCAGAATAATACTTTTCCAATTAATTAAATTATTCAGTCTACATCTCAATACCTCCCTTCCTTCTCCCAGAACCCCCTCACACAGCTCCTCTCCCATTTCTCCTTTTCCTCTGAGAAGTGGGAGACCTCCCTTGGGTACCATCCCACTCTGGTAAATCAATAATTTTTAATGGACCAATGTGTGTGTGAATGTGTTTGCATGTATATGTACATGGTATATTTGTATGTGGTGTGTGTGAGTTTGTGTGTGTGTGTGTGTGTGTGTGTGTGAGAGAGAGAGAGTATGTGTATGTGTGTGTGTGTGAATGATTCTTTGTCTGGATGCAATGTCCAAATCCCATAGCACCTGTATGGAAATCAAATTGTATCCATGCTATAAGTTATACCTGTCTTCTTTCTTAAAATTATAAATATGTTTTATTATTAGATTATTTTAGATGTATGTGAACATCCATAATATAAGGATTTTATATGGTCCTGCTTACTGATACACGTTCCTAATGATCAAAATTCTTTACGAAATTTAATATTGGTGTAATGAGGCTATATTCACTGCTGTCATTTAAAGTCTCCCTATCTTATATATATTATTTACTCTGGTTTCATAAGTCTCTGGTTTTGGATGTGTGCTAATTATAATGAAATATACTTTCATTGTTTGTAATGTCTCATAAGTTCTGCCCTTTTATCTCTCCTTTACATACCTCTCTTATTTATTTATTTATTTATTTATTTATTCATTCATTTACCATTTCTACAGTTTTGCGTATCATTCATGAAATATCTCACCTCTGCAGTTTGGAGTCTTTCATTCATTAACATGCAAGCTTTATTCCCTTTTATTGTATCCAGTTTCTTCAATTTTCACAGCCTGAGCAGTCAATTTGCTTTAGTACTCAATAACATTCAGTTGTTTAGACTAACCATAACCCATTAAACAAACCATTTGCCTATTGAGAGATACATAATCTACTTCCATGTGTTGTCAGTTGTTATGCAGGCAATTACAAATATCCATAAAGAGGCTTAACGTGACGGTGATACCAAATTTCCTTGGGTGTCTTCCAAGAGGAGTGCTTACTGGTTCATATGTTAAGACTACCTTGATAGATTTTATTAGAAATTTGTTAGGGATAATGTTTTTCTTTCCTTGTATGCCTTTTTATGATTTCTTTTTATATGTGTATTTTGTTTTCAACTTTTTTTTATCACATTTCAAATTTTGCTCATGTGTATGTGTGTATGTATATGCGTATGCGCATGTGTGTGTGTGTGTGTGTGTGTTACATAAAACTAAGTATGTGTTCATGTGCATCTTCCTTCATTTGGGTGCAAATGACATAGTATATGTATGGAAGTCAGAGAAGCAGAGCTTCCTTTTGGTGTCAGTCCTAGCACTGTTTGAGATGGGTTATCCTCCTAATGATGTAACCAAGCTAGCTGACCAGCTACTTTTTAGAGGTTCCTATGTTTCTCCTCCCTTTACCCAGGAGAGGCACAGTGTGGATAGAGATACTCATGCTGCTGAATCTTCCTTTGTGTGAGTTCTGGTCATATAAATTCAGGTTGTCATACTTAGAAAAAAAAAAAACAACACTTTTAGTTATTGGGCAATCTGCTCCTCTTTTAATTCAATACTGTGTGAGGACTCTGTTTGCTGCAGCAATCATTTATCAAAATGTGTATTTTGTGATTTGATTTAAATGAACTTCTGTAAGGGATGTGACCATCATTATGCACTTGTACACCCAATTATTCTACCGATCTTGAGAAGCCTATATCTATTTCAATTAATGCCATTTTTTTTTTTTTTTTGCTTACGTGTCAGTATTTTTTAGTGAGTCTTTATCCACTGGCTAGTGTGTGTGTGTGTGTGTGTGTGTTTTAAACAAATTCTTCTTTTGGAAATACAGAGTAGCAAAATGTTAAACACTAATCATATGTTTTTCTTTTCCAATGTAAAGAACTAAAATTGACTGAAGCTGAGTATTTCTTTTCATCTCTCATATTTATGTATTTGAAATGCCTAATATACCCAGTTTTTTTTATTTTTTATTTTTTCCAATTTTTATTAGGTATTTACTTCATTTACATTTCAAATGCTATCCCAAAAGTCCCTATACCCTCCCTCTGCCCTGCTCCCCTACCCACCCACTCCCACTTCTTGACCCTCCCCCTGTACTGGGGCATATAAAGTTTGCAAGACCTAGGGGTCTCTCTTCCCAATGATGGCTGACTAGGCCATCTTCTGCTACCTATGCAGCTAGAGACATGAGCTCTGGGGGTACTGGTTAGTTCCTATTGTTGTTCCACTGATAGGATTGCAGACCCCTTCTGTTTATAAAGACAGCTCTGAGCCAAGGTCTTCCTGCTGCTTACAGAACCCTGGGTGTTCCTCTGAAGGAGTCACTTGTCCTAAAGGTCTCTCAAAACAATGACAGAGCTGATGAGAGTAGTTTAACAATCAGAGCTTGTTTTCATGGACCTGGCAGCCCTTGAGTGTTTTTGTTGTTGTTGTTGTTGTTTGGTTGGTTGGTTTTGTTTTTGTTGTTGTTGTTGTTATTGTTGTTAGAACAATTTGACTTTTTTATACCCGTTGTACAGCTTGAAAACGTCATTGTATCCTGCCCTCATATGTTTAAGGTGTTCTTGGTATTATCCATAATCTGCTTCCTTTCTCCCCTGCTGATGCTCCAAGTCTATTGCTTTAGGTTGCATACCACATGTAGAAATTGCCCTGCCCCGTTTGCTCCATCAGCTCAACTCATCTCTAGAATTTACTTCTTAATATATAATAATCAGACATTGCTAATCACTGATGTTGATAACAATTTACAAAATAGGAGAAAAGAAATGGGTAAAGATGAATATATTTACTATTTTGATAAAATAACGCATTATATTTTAGATTCAAAATTTTAGATGGTTAATACATTGACAATCTATAGATAAATAATTTTGAAAAGTACTTTATAAGAGACAGTTGGGAATAATATTTCTAAAAGCTACTAGTGCATCTTCAGAAATAAAAAGAAAAATGGAAAGAAGAAAAAGAAAAAGTGAGAGAAAGAAACTAAGGTGAGGAAAGGAGTGAGGAAGGCAGTTATATCAGGAACTTACAATAGCACATGTCCTTTTCTCCAAATCTACAACAAATCAACAAGTACAACAAACAGTCTGAATAATTTCCAAATTACATTTTTGTTCACAAGATGTTATTCTTGATTAATGTCTTCCTACTACATATATGCAACCTAATTTCTCAGCAAAATAAACTGGCTTTCTTCCCTAGGCAGTTAATTAATCTCTCAATATTCTTCACCTGTGTATTTGTACTCTCTTACCCATGCTTGAAGCACCCATCTCAGTCATGTGGACTCAACATGGTGGCCATTTACACTCCATTGTCATTGGTTTCTCTTGAAGTCTAGAATGGAATTCACATGTTTCTCTGAGCTTTAATATACCCAGTTTGGTTTAAAGAAAATAATTTAAAACAGTTCCTTCTTGAGTAGAAAAAATACTTCAACATACTGGACACAACACATCTACTAAGAGCAAATAATGAAGTACAGATGCAAGCTTGTGATATTCTTGCTTTCTCTACTGCATGGAGCTCTGAATTCCTTGCTGAAGGAATGGTCCTGCCCATAATCAAAATCTGTGTATTTATATCAAATAATGTAGCTAAAATATTGTCACACAGGCATGCATAAAGGCCTATCATCTGGGAAATTTTAGAGTCTATTGACAGTTAACACTATCACAGTGTTATTACATTCATTAGTTCTGACATGTTGAAACATACCTATTAGCATAATACATCCACAAAATTCAGTCTGGACAATATTCAGTTTGATGGGGAAATGCTCATGAGGTCCCACTTTTATGAGGTATGGTTATCAATTAAGAGATGCTAGAAGACGGAATGGAATATCAGTTTCTTCAGAAGTGTACCCACTACAAAGTAGGCTACACTTGAACTAACTACTTCCCATCCGTGCTCACACGTGCAATCATAATTAAACTTGGTGTGACACACACACACACACACACACACACACACACACACACATACACAGACAAGCTGATGGAGTCTTATGGGGACCAAGAAGGGTTTCAGAAGAGGGGGGATGATAAAAGGAAATTGATTGAAAACAACTTAAATTCACCATATAAATATATATGAACAAAGAATAATATATACATGTATATTGACTTTTTCTTCATGGGATGACCATAATAAATTTTATGATGCAGAAGCATGATGAATCAAGATGGTGTGGGAGTTCAAGTCAGGGTTAGAGCATACACGAAACATAATAATGTGCTGTGATCACCAGCATCATGTCAAAAGGAGGAAACAATGAACAGTCACTGAAACAAACAGCAGTGATACACATTGGGAAGTAAAGGAACCCCAATAATGACTATAGCAGCCATACTGTAACATAACAGCAGTTACAACAGGAATGGTGAGGTTGGAGACAACACAAACTAGAAAATCAACAAAAGAATTGTAGGAAGAGAAAAAACTAATAATGGGAGAATAAAATTGGAAGTAGAGATTTTCCATACTCACTTAGTCCCCAGGGGGAAGCCACAGCCTCTTATACGAGCAGGACCTCTATTTCCCTGCCACCTCTACACCCACCTCCATCAGACCTGGGGATACTGAACTATACAGGTAAGCTTCCCTGTTCCAACCTATTTCCCTGCTTGCTGAGTCCTGTAGAGTAAGTCAAGGTGCCCTGAGAAGCCTGCTGTGGAAGAGGGACTTGCATTCTCCCCTCACTATCACCTTCCTCAGACCTACAGATCCTGGAACATATAGATAAGATTCATTTCCACAATACATCTTCCCTGCTCACTGTGTCCTCTGTGGCACTCCAAGCTGCTCTAAGCAGCCTGCTATATGCTCTGGACCCCTATTCTTCCCACACCTCTTTGTCTACCTTCATCAGAACTGTGGATCCTGAAACATACAGGTTAACATCTCATTCCCCAACTATTTTCTGCTCACTGTGTCCTCTGGGGTACCCCAAGCTGCCTTGAGCAGTCTATTAGCAAAGGTGGACATCCATTCTCCTGCAACCTCTCTGCCTACCTTCATTTGATCTGTAGTTCCTAAACCACACATACCTTTTAGATCCTTGTACGAGGCCACAGCCCCTCCCCTGGGCTACCCGAAGCTGCACCTTAAAAGATGGCACCTGTTGGCTATGGAGCTTGTGGTAAACAGGTCCATATTTGGTGGTGATATGTTCCCATTCTTCTGGTTGGCTGAGGCCGTGCACCTGGTGAGGTGACATGGCCTGCCGCAATGGGAGTGGATATGAGAGTATAAAAGGGCTTGTATCCTGGGGCTCGAGGGAGATGAAGAGGGAGATGGTGAAGATTGTTCAAGGTTCCTGAATAAACTGCTGTTAGAAGAACTGGTGGTTGCGTCTTCCTTGCTGGTCGAGAGAAGACGTGACAGATCCTGAACCATACAGACCTGCAGATAAAAACAAAAACAAAACCCTTAAAGATATATAAGAAAATACAATTAAACAGGGGAAGAAAATAAATAAAACTGTGGAAGACCTGAAAGTGGAAATAGAAGCAATAAAGAAAACACAAACTGAGGACATTCTGGAGATGGAAGACCTAGGGAAAGGAACAGCCACAACAGATGCAAGCAAAACCAGCAAAATACAGGAGATGAAAGAGAGCTTGAGGCATAGTAGATACAACTGAAGAAATTGCTATATCTGTCAAAGAAGATGTTGAATATAAAAACTTCCTGAGTGAAAATTATCCAGGAATCCTGGGATACTATAAAAAGACCTAGCCTCAGAATAATAGGAATAGAAGAATGTGAAGAGTCCCAGCTCTAAGGCCCAAAAATATTTTCAACAATATGATAGAAGAAAACTTTCCAAACCTAAAGAAAGAAAGACCCATAAACATAAAAGAAGCTTATAGAACAACAATTTGACTGGGGCAGAAAAGGAAGTCCTCCCACCATACATAAATCAAAATGAAAAATTTACAGAAGAAAATATCAAAATCAACTAGGGGAAAAAGGCAGCTAACATACAAGGCAGACCTATCAGAATTACACCAGAATTCTCAACAGAGACTCTAAAAGTTAGGAAGACCTAGACAGATATTTTACAGCCTCTGAAAAGCCATAGATCCCAACCTATACCCAATCTGTATAGATGGAGAAAAATAAGATAATTTAATACAAATCTATATTCAAACAATATCTATCCATAATTCTGTCCCTACAGAAAATACTAGAAGGAAAACTATAACCCAAGGAGCATAACTACAGGAAAAGAAGTGATTCCATACCAGGAAAGTCAAGAGTGCACGCGCACACACTCACACTCCGCCATCACCACCACCACTGCCACAAACAACCTCAAAATAACAGGAAAAAATAATCACTGGTATTTATCTCTCAACATCACAAGACTCAATTCCCTAATAAAACGAAAGAGGCTAATAGAATGGATGTGGAAACAGGCTCTGTCATTCTTCTGTATAGAAAAAACAAGCCTTAGCAATAAAGATAAAAGTTACCTCACGTATACATGTATTGTGAATAGATTGTTTTAATTAGACTAAACTCTGTTTTAGAGTATTCTCATATTGTTTCAAAATAATGATATGCTGTTTCTCTTGTTACCCACTGATATTTAAAAAATGATAATGAGTGCAAAACAGATAGAATTGAGTGGCCAGATGAATGGATGAATGCAAACATAGAGAGATGTATGGCCAGATAACCACATACAACTGCTATAATATTTTTGTGAGACAAGGTCTTTCTCTATAGTCTGAAACTTGCTGTGTAGCTTCGGCTAAACACAAGTTCATGTTCCTCCTGTTTCTATAATATTCAAATTCAGATTGCAAATATTCACCACCATGCCTTGATATAAGTCCTTTAAAATAAAAGAATTCTCATATTACAATTCCTCATCCCTTGGTTAAGATTGCTAAAATTATACTGGAGTTTTATCCTACAGTAAGGATTAACATGAACTCTTGTTGAGTGCACTTGTATGTTAAACTGTACTGTGCCTTGCAGTTGAGCTATTACATCAGGAATCTCTTCCAAGAAGAAAGGACAAATAAGCACATATCATTTCCATGTTAGTCACAGAAATACCTCTGTGTGTTCCTCATCTTTCTCGCCTGCTTTTGCTACTTTAATTTCCATGGTCACTACATAATGAGATCAGTAGTTTACATACTGTAATGTCCAGTCCAAGCATATTGTATTTTTTCAGTGTAAGCCCTTGATCAGAGATCTCTTGATTTTTATCTGTCTTGTTTTGTACATGAGAGAGAAAAAAAGAGATATGCACATGCAGCAGTTACTACAGTAACTCCTGCAAAGGCATCTACCTGTCCATCATGGCAGAGCTACTCATAGTGTGTGTATTTTGCTTCACTCTCTGGGTATGTTCCTAGTAACTCCTGCCTCCCAGAATGACAAGCACAAATTATGTCTTTAATGCTGTGTTGTGCCTGCTGCCTTATGTGGTTTGACATCTTTGCAAAATCCCTGTTTCTCCACAATGAAAAAATGTCTGGTACAATTTGTGGAAGAATTTGATGCCTTAATAGACCACATGATTTACACATTTCTTTTAAAGTGTTTCTATGCTTCCAGAGAATGAGGAGAAGTTGCTTGAGCTTTCAACATTATCTTGCTTGTCTTAGCACTTAGTGGATAGAAGAAAAACTCTTTCCTAGGTGTCTGAAATCAAGGTATCAGTATTATAATGGTCAGATTGGACGTGTGTAGCAAGGAATTGATCCTAGTGTCTAGATGGACAAGCTGAGAGGAAGCTAATTAACATGTGGTATAGTACAACATGTAGAAAAGAAAACAAGAAAGGTTGAATAATGAAGGATGGGGAAGGGTTCAATGTAACAAAGTAGATAATGAACATGAGTTATAAAAACAGGCTGTAAAGCAAATTGGTTTTCGTGTTCTAATTCTGTCATGGATTTTTCATTTGTGTAGTCAATCAGTACATGAAAATATATTTGATGGTGAAAGTATAAGAAAAAAAAGTTACCTCACAGTAAAGGACTGAAAAAAGTGCTACATCCATTCCAGTGAAGTCTGCTGGGTAGGCCTAAAAGCCTGGAAGCAGTCATCAAGGTACCAGTGTACCTTGAGGGATGTATTCACCTAGCATTCTTGTTTTTCTTCTGTATTAAAAGCCTAGTGTTTGCTTGGAGAAAATACTTTCAGATGCAGCAGTCCCTTGTATCTCTGTCCCTTTGTCACCTTTTTCACTGCCAACTCCACACCTGCCTGTAATGGGAACCCTGAAATTTTTTCCACAGATTGAGGGAGGCTGATTGAGCCTGGTCTGTGGCAAAAAGTTTTCCAAGCAATGAACCCAAGAAATTAGCTGGTGCAGCCATTCTAATATATAATAAAATAGCCTTTCAACCAAACTAATCAAAAGAGACAGTGAAGGTCACATCATTCTCATCAAAAGAAAAATATACCAAGATTGTATTTCAATTCTGAACATCTATGCTCCAAACACAGGGGCACCCACATTTGTAAAGGAAGCACTGCTAAAGTTGAAATTGCAAATCAAGTCCTACACAATAATAGGGGGAGATTTCAACAGCCCATTCTCACCAATTAACAGGATACCCAGACAAAAACTAATAAAATAATGAAACTAACCTACATTATAAATCACATGGACATAAGAAACCTCTGTAGAATATTTCACCAAAATGCAAGAGAATATAACTTCTTAGCACATTATGGAATGGTCTTCAAAATTAACAACATAGTTGGTCACACACAAAAAAAGCAAGTCTCAACAAATACAAAAAAATTGAAATAATTCCTTGCATCTTATCGGAGTTCCATAGACTAAAGCTGGACTTCAACAATAATAGACACTGGGAACCTACACACTCATGGAAATTGAATAACTTTCAACACAGTGACAACTGGTCAGAAAGAAATAAAGAAATTAAAGACTTTCTAGATTGAAATGAAAATAAAAGCACAACATACCCCAAATTATGGGATTCAATGAAAACAGTGCTAAGAAGACAGTTCATAGCACTAAACAAGCTCCTTCATAAAGAATTCATAAAGTTCTCACACCAGAAATTTAAAAGTACACTTGAAAGTTCTAGGTAAAATAAAGCAAGACAACCAAAGGGAAGTAGAAGGGAGGAAATAATCAAAACCAGGACTAAAATCAGTGAGAAAAAGGAAAAAATTAATAAAGTGAATCAATGAAACTCAGACTTTACTTCAAAAGCCTCTACTCCACAGAATTTGAAAAGCTTAATGAAATGGGTGATTTTCTACAAAGATACCACTGATGGAAGTTGAACCAAGATCAGGTAAACTATTTAAAAAGTCCTATAGTATCAAAAGGAGTAGAAATTCAAATTCTCTCAACAAAAAGGAGCCCAAGCCTATATTGTTTTAGTGCAAAATTCTACCGGACTTTCAAAGAAGAGATAAGAGCAATACTCCTCAAACTACTCTACAAAATAAAACCAGAAGGAACACTGCCACATTCATCCAATGAACCCAGAGTCATCCAGATACCTAAAGCACACAAAGACTCAACAAAGAAAGAAAACTTCAGAACAATTTCTCTTAGGAACAGTGATGCAAAACACTCAATAAAATATACACAAACTGAATCCAGGAACAGTTAAAAAACATCATACATTGTGATCATGTTGGCTTTATCCCAGGGATGTAGGGATGGTTCAATACATGAAAATATATCAATGTAAACTACCATATCATCAAACTGAAAGAAAAAATAACATAGTCATCTCATTCCATGATGAAACCACCTTTAACAAAATCCAGCACCCCTTCACTTTCAAAGTATTAGAGGCATCAGTGATACAAGGCACAAACCTAAATATAACCAAATCAATATACAGCAAGCCAATAGACAACATCAAGGTAAATATAGAGAAACTTAAAAAAATTCCAATAAAATCAAAGATAAGAAAATGCTTCCCACTCTCTACCTATCTATTCAATATAGTACTTCAATTTCTATTCAGAGCATTAAGACAACTAAAAGACATCAATAGGATTCATATTGGAAAGGAAGAAGTCAAAGTATCACTTATTTATCATGTTATAATAATATACATAAGCAGCCACCAAAATTCTATCAAAGAACTTGTATAGTTGATAAACACCTTCAGCAAAGTGGCTAGATGCAAAATTGTCTCAAAGAAGTTAATAGCCATTTTTTATACAAATTTATAAATGGGCCATGGGCCAAGAAAGAAGTTATGGAAACATTTCTTTTATTTCTTTGCCTTTATAATATCATCAAATATTATAAAATATCTTGGTGTAACTTTAAGCAAACAAGTGAAAGATCTCTACGGCAAGAACTTCAAGTCCCTGAAAAGGGAGATTAAAGAAAATATCAGAAGTTAGAAATATATCCCAAGCCCATAGATTGGTAGGATTTTCATAGTTAAAATAACCCTCTTACCAAATGCAATCTGTAGATTCAATACATTCCCTATCAAACTCCAAAGTACTTATTTATAGACCTTAAAAGAGGGATAATCAACTTCATGAGGAAAAATAAAAAAGGATAGACAAAAAAATTCTGAGCAATAAAAGAATTTTGGAAGGTATCACTCTTCCTGGCCTCAAGCTATATTACAGATTAATAGTGATGAAAACGACATGTAATTGGTACAGAGACAGATATGTTGATCAACTGAACTAAATCAAAGACCCAGAAATAAATCCAAACACCTATGGACATTTGTTTTTTTGATAAAGAAGCCCAAAGTACATGATGGAATGTACTAGGAGAATGCAAATCCAGCTATATATATTATCCTGCAAAACCCTCGAGCCCAAATGGATCAAAGGCCTCAAAATAAAACCAGATACACTAAATTTCATAGAAGAGAAAGTGGGAAATCGTCTTGAATGCATTGGTGTAGGGGGGAATTTCCTGAACAGAACATCAGTGGTTCTGGTTCTAAGATCGATAATAGATAAATGGGACTTCATGAAACTACAAAGTTTCTGTAAGTCAAAGGAAACTATCAGTGGGACAAAATGCAGCTTATAAGTTAGGAAAGGATCTTTCACCCACTCTACTTCTGAAAGAGTACTAATATCCAAAATTTATAAAGAACTAAAGAAGTTAGGCACCAGGAACCAAATAGCACAATTAAAATGGAGTACAGAGCTAAACTAATTTTCAACAAAGGAACTTCAAATGTCCTAGAAGCATGTAAAAAAATGTTTGAGGTTCTTAGTCATCACAGAAAGGCAAATCAAACAAAAAAAGTGTCTTTATGTTACAAAGTTCAGAATGGCTAACATTAATAACTCAAGAGATAGCACATGCTGCCAAGGATGTGTATCAAGGGGAACACTCCTCCATTGCTGGTGGGATTAAAAACTTGTACAACCACTTTGGAAATCAATTTGGGTGTTTCTCAGAGAGCTGTGAATAGTTCTATCTCAAAATACAGCTACATCACTCCTATGCATATACCCAAAAGATATATTCTCTATCCCACAAGCACAGTTGCTTTACTATGTTCAAAACAGCCTTATTCATAATAGCAAGAAACTGGAAACAGCCTTGATGTTCCTTGACTGAAGAATGAATTAGAAAATGTGGGATACTACACTACATTGGGGAATACTTTTCAATTATTAAAAAAAAAAAGATATCATGAATTTTTCAAGCAACCTGAATGAACTTGAGAATATCATACTGATTGAGGTGTTTTAGTTCCAAATGATGTGCACCATATCTATTCACTTATAAGTGGATATTAGATATAAAATACAAGATAAAGTTACTATATTCCACAGACCAAAAGAAACTAAACAAGAAGGAAGACACAAGTGAAGAGTCTTGAGTCTCATTTATAAGAAGCAGATAGTGGGAGGGAACTGGATCAGAGAGGGAATAGAGAGAATAATGGGTATGATTTAGGATCAGATATGGGAAGTGACAGGTTTGATAATCTCCAACTGAGTTGGGGAGGCAGCTATAGGAAGAGGCATAGACCTAGGACAACAGAGGCATCCAAGTATCAGTAGGTGTGACCTTAGCTGGGACACACAGAATTTTATATGGGGCTTGCAGAACCTATTTCCTGAAGCCAGGCTGCAATCTCAGTGGAGTGATAGGGGCACCAACGTACCCAAAATCTTTCCACCCCAAATTTATCCTGTCTAGAAGAAACACAGGAATGTCTATGGAGCTGAGACTAAAGGGATGGCCAAATGATAACAAGTCCAACTTATGACCCATTCCCTGGGCAAATATCAATCCCTGACACTATTAATGATACTGTGTTATGCTTGCAGACAGCAATCTGGCATGTATTCCTCTGAGATTTCCGTGCAGCAGCTGACTCAGGCAGATGTAGGCATCCACAGTTAAACAGTAGACAGAGCTTAGGGACTCTTTTGGAAGAAGGGGAGAAAGGAATGCAGGCCCTGAATGGCATAGGAATTTCATAGGAAGACAGAATCTACTAACCTGAACCTTGGGGCTCTCTGAGTCTGAACCACCAACCAAAGAACATAAGGGAGCTCTCTGCAGATATATAACAGATATGCAGCTTAGTCTTCATGTGGCTCACAAACAACCAGAAAGGGGGGCTATCCCAATAGCTGTTGTCTGAATTTTTCTACCTGGGCTGCTTTGTCTGGCCTCAGTGGGAGAGGATGCAACTAGTCCCCAGAAACTTGAAGTAATATGGTGGGGCTGCCACCTGGTCAGAGGAAAAGAGGAGGCAGACATGGTGGGAAGGGGGTGATCAGTAGGTGGTGCAGTGAGTGGGAAGTATGGTGAATACATTTATATATTTATATTTGGAAGTAGAAAAGAATGGCTAT
>NC_034607.1:8271961-8273505 GCF_900095145.1 Mus pahari | reverse complement strand
TGGGTGGGAGGAAATTTGTTCAAGCATGGCCTACTTCATAGTGGTTATACTTCTGAAGAAACGGGCATTCTCTTCACTAGCATCTCTAAACTGATAATCATACCTCATAGAGTTGGGGGCCTCCTGAGCCTGTTTCCCATCAAAACGAATGTAGTTGGGATCGAGTCTTATGGAGGTCTTGCATAGGTAACTATATATACTGCTGGGACAGCATACAATGACAGGGACTGCCTGTAGTAGGCCAAAATCTCATAAGCCCGCCATAGCTCTTTGTAGAAAAGGATGGTGTCTGGGACCCTGAGAATCAGGAGACACATCTTTCCAGGGCACCTGCCATCTGAAATGAGGGACTGCCTGCAGTAGGCCTGGATGGAGACATCTCAGTAGCACATGGCAAATAGTTGTTATGATTTCTCCTACCCTTAGCCCTGGACAACAGTTGTATAGATTTTATTTGTGCGTGACTGCTTTTCCGTTGGTCTTGGTGTACACAATTATTCTATCTGATTTTCCTACTTCTTTCTCATTATGTTCTGGTGAATTCTATGAAACTAGATGTTCCTTGATGTAATGATTCTTAAATAATCAAAAATTGAGGCATGCGGCTCAGCACAACACAATACTAATGGTCTAGTGCATGCTGTGTATTCTCTTCGTGGAAAAGATGTAATAATTGCACAAAGGTAGTTCCAGATTAAAGCTTAACTTGCAAAGAAAGTTTAAATAAATTATTAGAAAATGGATTAGAGCCAATCCTGGGACCTGGAGAAAGGAAAAATGATTGACGTTATGAAATAAGTTGTGCATAACATTTAGAAGTATTTCGTGGATAAGAAAGTATAGAATACATAAAATTATATATTTGCAAAACTAATTCAAAACACTTGGACTCTTAGGTGAGTCTTAGTGTACAATGTACAGAAGCAGAAAGCTAGTGGAAGTGCTAAGGTAAAGGTTAGCTTGATTCTTTCTGGTCACTGACTGGCAGCTTTGCCCATCTAAATCACCATTAGAGCTTCACAAGAAAATGCAGGTATCTGGTCTCAGAGCTCTGGGCTCTGAAATATAAGTCTAAAGTTAAAGTTTAAATAATAATAAGCTTGCAATTGTTATTTATTTGGCTACAGTACTGGGACTAGGGAAAGCCTGAATCTTTGGGGGACAATTGTAATTCTTAATTCTTGGTGGGATATGGTTATTATTTTGAATTTGATTTGGCAATGATTATCCAATAACTTTTTGTTGTTGTTGTTGTTTTACCTGCTTTTGGGGTATCAATAAGACTGGGGCAAGAGAAAGGCAAGTAAGTGAGTGAGAGAGCGAATGAGAGCATAAATGAAAAAAATATGTGAGGTGAATGTGGAGAGCAAGTGAAGAGTGAGAAAGAGAGAGCATGAGGAAAACATGTGAAGATTGAGTGAGGAAAGAATGTGAAGAGTGAGTGAGGAAAGAATGTGAAGATTGAGTGAGGAGAGAATGTGAAGATTGAGTCTGGAGAGAATGTGAAGAGTGAGTGTGGAGAGAATGTGAAGAGTGAGTGAGGA
>NC_034607.1:8250312-8271111 GCF_900095145.1 Mus pahari | reverse complement strand
TGAGTGAGGAGAGAATGTGAAGAGTGAGTGAGGAGAGAATGTGAGGTGTGTATGGAGCGTGCATGTATGTGAAAGGAGAGCACATGTGGTGTGTGTGAGATGTGTGGGAGATATGTGTGTGAAGAGTGTGTGAGTGAGTGAAAGAGGAATGAACAAAGGTGTATAAGAGTGTGGAAGTTCAAGAAAAGAAAAGCGCAATGGAGAAAAAGGTAGAGTGTACAGGAGAATGCAGAGTGTGTGCAACCTCAACCTGTGAGTGAGCAAGAAAAAAAGCAAAGAGTGAGAGAGGAGAGAGAAAAACTTTAAGCCTTGAAAAA
Source organism: Mus pahari (assembly GCF_900095145.1). Classification (NCBI taxonomy): domain Eukaryota; kingdom Metazoa; phylum Chordata; class Mammalia; order Rodentia; family Muridae; genus Mus; species Mus pahari. The sequence goes on along the minus strand of NC_034607.1, from coordinate 8,270,794 downwards.
CTGCCTGTCAGTTTGTACCCAAAATATTATTATATATATATACACACACACAGAATTGGAGTTTTCAGTTGGAAGCAGTGATATCTGGAAGGCATATATGCCTTCCAACTGAAAACTCCAATTCTGTGTTGAGGCTGGACCCCAACAATGTACCATGAGTTCATGAATGCTATAGTCATGGTATACTCAGAATACATCATTTTGCAAAACACACAGATACCTATATTCCAGCAAATTCATATTGTATGTCTTAGATTTTGTCAAGAAGTTCATTCTTTATGTATAATAATCATGTGTAATAATGTATAGTATTTATAATAATGATAATTACAAAGGTTGGTTCATTTGGGCTACAAAGGGATTTATGGATACTATCTCTGCTTTTCATTTCTGGAGTTCTGCCTTCAGAACAGAAAGGTGTACGTAGCAATGATATTATTTCTCTTCTGAAAACTTTCATGTCTGTAGTCATGACGAGCCACTACAATGGTTAATTCCCTTCAGCTGTCCCTATAGTATGTATGAGTTGGGTTCCCAAAACCCACATTGTGGTTTACAAACATTTGTAACTGCAGTTTAAGAAGATATGCTTTCTATCTCTGGGTTCTGCAGGCACTAGGCATATAGACAGCAAACATATATGCATGAAGGAAAAATGATGATGCATATTAAAATAAAAATATTAAATCTTGACAAAATCAGTCCTTTTTTCTGGGACAGGGGAAACCCCAGAGTTTCTAGGGGGGCGACTCTAGCTGAGACCCCTAGTAATGCGGGTTACCTACTCTGAAGTGACCACTTTCTGTAGCCAGGCAGAACTCCCAGTGGAGGGATAAGAACAGCAATACACCCACAAAACATTCCAGCCAAAATGTGGCTATCCAGACATGATGTTCAGGGACAGAGCAGAGACAGAAAAAGTGGCCAACCAATGACTGCCTCTATTTGAAACTCATGAAACAATCCCTAACAATTTTAATGGTACTCTTTAAACTTTCACACTGGAGTCTAGTATAACTGTCCTTTGAGAGGCTAGAACCAGCAGCTAATATAAACACAGGCAGAGATCCACATCCAAATATTTGATGGAGCTCAGGGAGCATTGTGAAAGAGTCAGAAGAAGGATTGAGTGCCAAGGTCCAGCCCCAGATTCAGGAGGGTCCTGAGGAAGTGGTGAATAGGATCAGTGCTGATTCAATAAGGACTCAGACTCAGTAGTGGATGCAAGCTCTCAGTTCAAGTGCTCTTTCATTGTCCAACCATTCTCCTCATTCTTCCTGACCTGAGAGCCTGAACCCAGAGTTTGATTTACTAAAGCTACATCATCAACGCTTTAACCATTGTTAATCATTGTTTTAGAAATTCTTTAATTTATATAATTCTAAGAATCCTGGACCATTAACCTCCACCCCCTCCTCCATAATACAAAGCAAAACCGCATTTCCTTAGAGTCCTTACACAGCCTGTTCTTCATGGGTAGCTGGGCACAGATCTGGCAATGTCCTGATTCAGCAAACAGCAGTCTTATTAACTATTTTCATGTAAGAACAGAAAGGTAACAGACTCCTGCATTAAAAATAATTTCTTACAAAGTCAGAAAATGTATGCTCATAAAGCAGCTGGCTGTCTCTAACATCTCTCTAGGCACTGTCACCTCCAAACTCTCAAGTTGCTAGGAGAACTACTTACAACTTTTCATATGCTTGTACACCATATTTTAATTATTTTATCTGTGTTTCCTTGTTCTAGTAGTTCCCTGGACTCATGTCCAAAATTGATAACCTCTTCATAAACATTAATTCACTAGCCTACCATCTTTTTGCATTGAACCTGATACTCTTAATTTGTTTCTAGATCATCTACAAGCCTTCCTGCTATATGATAAACCCATTTATCATTTGCTTGATTTTATAGATTCCTCTTTTTTATTTTTCCCAAAACATTCCTTTTCTTCTTGAGAATACTTCAACTCTTTAACCTTGATGTCCCCATGTTCACCCTGGCTAATTAATACAGGAGACATTTAACTGGAGGGTACATGTATTTCCTCATATAATTACAGGTGTGGTCAATCATGAATGATTTCTACAAAGGACCTTGTAGATTTGTATGGTCTGGGTGGTTATGTTGTCTAGATACTTAGCTGAAGGACTGTTTCTTGTTCCCCACAGCCTCACGACCACCTCCATTCATCATTCCTGTGAAACCTGTCTGTTTAATTTATTATGGGAATGGTTAGCTGTGCGTAATAGGGGAAGTATATGCCCCAGAATGAGAGACTGAAAGTATGATTGAAGAGTAAGCAGATAAGCTTCAGGGCTATAGCACCCACCAGCACACATAAGGATCAATGATCTGAAGATGCTGTAGGGGTAAGAACTGTGCCATACTGCCTTTTACACAGCCATGCCAGACTGGCAGTTGAGGGAACTGAAGAGGATAGGGACTCAATAGGAAGACTAGCAGGGTCTACTAACCTGAACCTTTGGGAGCTTTCAGAGACTAAACTACCAACCAAAGGGTGAACATTTCCTGGACCTAGTCTCTGGCATATATGCAGCAGATATGCAGTTTGATCTTCTTGGGGTCCTCCAATCACTGGAGCAGGGGCTGTCTCTGAATCTGGTACCTGCCTATAAATTCCATTCCTATAACATGGCTTCCTTGACTTGCCTCAGTGAGAGAGGATGAGCCTAGTCCTGCAGTGACTTGATGTGATGGAAAGTGAGGGGGGACTGAGAGAGTGGATGCTACATATAGGGAGACTCCCACTTCTTATGGAGAAGGGGAGCGGGAAATGTGGGGAGGGTCTGTGTAAGACGGTACTTCGGAAAGAGGAGGGCTACTATTGAGAAGTAAAGTGAATAAATACATTTAAAAACAATTCATTTATTAATTAGTTAATTAAAAAGTCCTCAGTAAAAACAAAACAAAACAAAAGTAGTTTTGGTATTTGAGATGTTAAAATTCCTTGCAAATACACTCCAAATGATGCATAGTAACTGATGTCTTCACATTGCAAATGGAGAATTGCTTAAGGTTCTAAACATGTATTTGTATAGTATCCAGAAAATAATACTTTAAAAGCAGGTGAACTTGCCAGCTTTTATTCTCAGTTGTGAAACAAGAAAACAATGAAACCCTGCAGGAAGAGTTTTCACTTACCTCATTTGAAGATTACCACTATAATTAATAATGACAAATCCAGGTGTAAATAAGCAGTAAGATGCCAGATGCAGATATTTGCATCCAATCAATTGACAGAAGCTTCTGACTCCTGTGGTTGAATTAAAGGAAAGCTAGGAGAAGCTGAGAAAGAGGGTGACCCTGTAGGAGGACCAGCTGTCTGAATTAACCCGGACCCCTGATATCTCTCAGATACTTGAACAACAACCAGGCAGCACACAGCATCTGATATGAGTCCCCCAACACATGTATAACGCAAAGGACTGCCATGTCTGTGTCCAGCAAGAGAAGATGCATCTAACCCTCAAGAGACTGGAGGCCCCAGGAAGTTTAGAAGTTTGATAGGGTTGGGGTTGGGAGTAGGACACCCTCATGGAGACAGGGCGGTGGGGAGGGGGTATGGGGTGTGGAACAGTCGGAGGGTGGACCATAAGAGGAATAAAATCTGGGGTTTTAAATGAAAAGAAAAACAATAAAAATAAATAAATAAATAAATGACTTATTAACATTTCAACTCAAACTGTGGATTCATTGTACAATTGCTTAGTCACATGAAGTGCCTGCACTTTTATATATGTGTTCATATATAGGTAATGATTGTAATACACACATGTGACATTATTGTTAATACTACAGATAATCTATGAAGTATAATATTCCTGCCTTCCATGTTGATGCCTCTATTTAGAGTCCAGGCTTCTCTTTGATCTGGAATCATCTGCACTTTGTGATCCTTTTCATTCCTTACAAACAAATATTTAATTTTTTTCTTTCTTGATCATACATAGAAGGTTGGATTCTCCCACCATATCATAGAAATACACTTTCAAAATACGGTACAAAATACACTCTGTTCCTGTTTCCTGAGGGATCTGTGTGGTTTCCTCTGAGCAGCAGTGGTGGTCTTACCTGCACTCACAGACTTGTCTCTACTCCTGGGAGGCTAGCTCACATACTTTGAAACTTTCTAACAATCATGTAGGAAGTTATTTTTCCTTACTTTGAAGAATATAAACACAAATTAGTAATGCGTTATTTATAGTTAGAAGTAGTCCTTTAACATATTACAAGTCCGGAGCCTGAATGTAGTGACAATCTCAGAAGGAACATTCACCTATACAACATATGTGGATTTAGTTTGCAAGTCATTAGATACCAAGAAAATTTGCTTAGAGCAAATGGTATCTATTTCTAACTTTTTGTTCTCATTCCTATGTACATTCTGTGTGCCAGAACACCATTCCATTTCCTCCCATACCAAATGTTTAATGTCAGAATTATCCAGTCATTTGTACTAGAATTCTTTCTTAAAAAGAGCTGTGAGGGTTTTCCTTATTCCTCAGTTTGATTAAGCTAATGGACATTTATGAGATTGATAAACCGCATAACTATGAACTTTTTTTTTTGCCTGGAAAACACAGAAGTGGATGCTAAAAGTTAGCTATCAGATAGAACACAGGACCCCCAATAGAGGAGCTAGAGAAAGTACCCAAGCAGCTGAAGGGGTCTGCACCCCTATAGGTGGAACAACAATATGAACTAGCCAGCACCCCCAGAACTTGTGTCTCTAGTTGCATATGTAGCAGAAGATGGTCTAGTTGGCCATCACTAGGAAGAGAGACTCCTTGGTCTTGCAAACTTTATATGCCCCAGTACAGGGGCACACCAGGGCCAAGAAGGGTGAGTGGGTGGGTAGGGGATCAGGGGTGGGGAGGGTATAGGGGACTTTGGGGATAGCATTTAAAATGTAAATGAAGTAAATACCAAATAAAAATTGGGAAAACAAGAGCTGTGAGGGTTTACCTTACTCCTCAATATGATTGAGCTAAAGGACATTTAGGAGATTCCTAAACCACACAACTATGAACTTCTGCAAGGAAGTGTCATGAGATAAACAAACAGGTTGCATTCTAACCTGAATGCAGGCAGCAGAATCTTATATTCTAAAACAAATAATGGAGATAGAAGGAGCCATTGTAGCACATGTATGTTTCTCTCATTTTCTGGACACCATAAAATGAGCAACTTGTGCCAGCCTGACTTTCCACCATGTAGGAAGTAGGGTGAGTGATTGAAACAGCTTCTTTAGAGGAAAAAAAAAAAGGCTATATTTTGCCTGAGCAATATAAGGTGCTATTAGTGAACAGTGGTTCTTCTGTAGAGTAGATACAACACAAAGAAAACGTAAAGTAAGCACCACTCTTCCCAAATAGGCTGAGGCATAAAATGAAGGTCAACGGTGTAAGACATGAAAGCTGAGTTAGAAGTAATTTTAAGAGCATACTCTATAGGAGTAATTCCTTTCAAGAACCTCCTTAGACTGGGAATCATGTGTAAAACCATAGAACCATGGGGCAAAATAGTCATGAGTATGAAGTCACACAGTTGAAGACAAGAAGATTTTGAGACCAGGCAGAGAGGAAGTGGTCATTATAGACCAGAAGTGTTTGTACTCAAAAGAAGTTTCCTTTCTTCACAAGCAACATTGGCTAAAGATATTGCTTGATTATCTAATATTATCTGACTTTACCCAATTTTATAACATGAAAAAAATCTATATTCACAGTCAGTGATCTTTTGTAGGTGGATGGTCATTTTTAAAAGACTACAATTAAATATTTATGTTTTTGTGAACGCTGGAATAAATAACAAATTTCTAGGACATATTAATAATCTAGTGATGGTTAAATGTTTTTTTTCTCATCCTAACTACAAGTATTTTAGAGATAAGTATAAGTGATATTTTATTTAATCCTCAAGATTTGTACTGAAAACCAAGGGGACTTCTTGGAAATTGGTTATACATTAATTTCAAAGATGAAAGGATTACCTCCTAATGAGTCACATAGCGTTTAGATATTTTGGAGTTGTTAGAGAATCACATTCAAATGTCAAAGAGATACTTGAGGCAGCTATAGCAATATTGAGATAAATAGGTCAAGTGTTTCTTTAATGCGTGATCAATTGTAGAAGAAACAGTCGAAGATAATAAAACTGAGTGCCAAAGCAGTCACTGGTTGACCTTTATGTGAACAGGTAGAGACAGGCCCAAGGAAATTAGTGACAACTCAGCAGGAATTTATATCTTTTGTCATACTTCAATGGTATGTAGTTTGGAACCAAGCCCAAGGAAAAACAAACTGCAAATTGTATGAAACTCAGCTTTTGTGTTGGAGATAGAAAGACTGGGTTTAGTGGTTTCCAGGGTGTTGCTCTAAGTTCTTTGTACTGGGATAAAATACTAAACAGTATGAAATAGTTCTCTTACTTCTGACTCATCTACTTACTAACCAAATATTGTTATTGTAACGCCAGTGTGGTCATTACCTTCTTGTGTTTGAATTCATCTTTACCCTCTTGGGGACAAGAACCAAACTTATCTCCAATCTGTCATGAAAACTATTACATTCAACTCGAAGCAACTTGAGCCAAGTATTTTTCTTCAATGTATCATTCTAGATAAGTATTCTTTGTTAAGTTAATTGACATGTTTTAAATAGAATGGCTCACATTTACATATAATTCCATGTCTTTGAGATCTGATGCCCTTTTCTTGCCTTTGTGAGCTTCTGGTGCACATAATTCATTCTGGCACACATGTATCATAATGAATTGTTTTAAAGGCCATGGAGTTAAAGACATCAGTAAAATAAAATGTAAATGTAGGTTAAATAGTCATATCTTCCTTTAGGAGCTGGATAAGATTACAGTGGGGAGGGGGACTATCAAGTTAGTTTGAGTGAGAATTTAGGGTAAGGAAAAATGGGGTAAACATGTTAATTTATAAGTAGCTACAAAAATATGGAGATTTGACAAAAGAGAATGAAAGGTATGGATGATAAAGATGGCCTAATCGACCATCATTGGGAGGAGAGGCCCCTTGGTCTTACAAACTTTATATGACCCAGCACAGGGGAAAGCCAGGGCCAAGAAGTGGGAGTGGGTGGGTAGGGGAGCAGGGGAGGGGGGAGGGTATAGGGAACTTTCAGGATAGCATTTGAAATGTAAAGAAAAAAATCTAATAAAAAAAGAAAGGTATGGATGAATTCAAAAGAAGCCAGGCCACAAAGAAATTTCTTCCTCTAAATGGTAATTTAGAACCTCAGGACACTAGTGACCATGAGATGCCTAAGCTATAATATTATATCTACAAGGTAAGGCTTACACACCATGCTCAGTGAATATCTCAGAGAAGGCAGGAAAGACTTAAAAAGCCAAATGACCAGCATGCTTACAGTGAGAACATATTGCTACACAAGATGTTAGATGAACACATACTATCTTAGCAACATTCTTGCAGAAGACCTGGGTTTGGTTTCTAACAGTGACATGGAAGCTCACAACCATCCCCAAGTACATTCCCCAGAGGATCTCAAATCCACATTCAGCCTCTGAGGACATTGCACACATAATATACAACCATACACCCAAGCAACACCCAAACAATTATTGACAGAAGAATACCAGCATTATGATGTCACCAGTCAATGTTAAAATGTGAGTGAGGAAATTCAAGAATCACTCCTAGATGAAGAGCTACAGGTAATCAGTGAGAATGGGTGTGGGAAAATCAGTTTTCTTTAGTAATGCGCTCTCTCATAGGCTACCAAATCTCAAGTGATCAGTCTTAAAAACACATACATAGGGTAATATTCAATAGATTCAGAAGGTTTTGTGTCAGTGAGTATGTAACAGTAGTAATTATAAAGGAAGAGGTTATAAATTTGATAGGGAGTTGTGGAAGAAGAAACTAGGTGAAGCATAAATGGGGAAAGGAGAAGTGTTAGCCTGTGGTTTTATAATTGGAGAGCTGAATTCCTTGATATTGAGAGATATTAATGAATAATGACTGTTAATTTCTGTTATTTTAAGGTTGGTTGTATGAGTATGTGTGTGTCTGTGTGTGCATGCACACACACACACACACACACATGCATGTTTTCCTTATTTTGTTTTTGCTTGTGTGGAATTACTTATTTCTTGTGCTTTCATGTGTATAGCTAATCTCCTTGGGCTGGAGTCTTCCTTCAAGCATTTTCTGTAGGGCTAGATTTGTGTATAGATATTATTTAAGGTTTTTTTTGTTTTTGTTTTCATTTTTCAATATCTTATTTTATCCATGTATGGTGATTGAGAGTTTGGCAGGGTACAGTAGTCAAGGTTGGCTTCTGTTTTTTTCTTAGAGGCTGTAAAATATTTGTCCAGGCTCTTCCAGGTTTTAGAGTCTCAGTTGAGAATTCCTGTGTTATTCAGAAAAGTTTACATCTGTATGTTTCTTGGACTTTTTCTCTTGCAGTTTTGAATATTCTGTCTTTGTTTTGAAGATTGTTTTTGATCATTATGCTGTGGGAGGAATTTTTTATGATTCAATCTACTTGGTGTTCTGTAAACTCTTTTTATGTTTATAGACATCTCTTCCTTTAGGTTAGGGAAATTTTCTTCTATGATTTTGTTGAGAATACAGGGCCTTGGAGCTAGGACTCTTCACCTTCTTCTATTCCTATTATTGTGAGGTTACATCTTTTAATGGTTTCCCAGATTTCCTGAATATTTTGAGTAAAGAATATATTTTTTTGATTTAACGTTTTCTTTGATTGAAGTATCAACTTCTTTTATAGTATCATTTACAGCTGAAATTCTCTCTTCCATCTCTTGTATTCTGTTGATGATGCTTACATCTGTTCTCCTGGTCTCCTTTCTAGGTTTTCCATCTCCAGGATTCTATCAGATTGTTTTTTCTTTATGGGTTCTGTTTCCATTTTCTGGTCCTGAAGTGTTTTATAAATTTTCTTCATCTGTTTAATTGTATTTTTTCTGTATTTATTTGAGGGATTTATTCATTTTTTCTTTAAAGGAATCTATTATCTTTATAAAGATGGATTCAAGCTCATTTTGTTGTGCTTCAGTTCTGTTAGAATAGAAAAGACTTACTGACTATGGATACCCTTTTTTTTTTTTTTTATGTTGCCACATATTTCCTGGTTCATGTTGATTGTGTTTGTACATCAGCCTTCAGTCATCTGGTTGTCCAAGAACGTTCCTGGTTTAGCATATGTCAGGGAGCTGAGCCTAATCTGGATATTTCTGGTGAAGCAGCACTCAGGTGGGAAGCTTTGGACCTGATGTTCTTGGTGCAGCGGGCCTAGATGTTCCATGTGTTGTATGCCTAGAGGAGACTAGCAGAGCAATAGCCAGAGAATGGAACTCTAGGGACAGCTCATACCTAGCCCTGAAAGGAGAGTTGTAAATGATATAAATGCAGTATTTATGTATAAAATTATCAAAAGCATTTAATTTAAAATTTTAAGTAAAAATCAGAATAAAAGGAGACTTGTTCTCAGTGAATATAGTCCAAATATTGCATTCCTAGTACATCACAAACACTAGTGATTAGAATGTTTGGTTATTCTAACTAAGCTCCATCTATAAAGACACTACTAAACAAAACCTTGATGTAACTGTGGCTAGCTGAACAAAACCCATGGTGATCTTGCAAACAGGGCTTATGCCGTTGCTGAGTTGCAGAAGGCAATATGAAGCCTTTTAGACAGCAAAAGTTGCTTTGAACAAGAGGTCCAAAATGTTGATAATAAACTATATAATGATAAATAAAAGCGATAGACATCAGAGACAAGACAGGCAACAAGGTATTACTCATAGAAAACATGAAACATGCTATTTTAGTGTTCTTTAGGCAGCCTTAGAATGTAGGAACAGTGTAAAGAAGGCCACTGCAAACTTTCATGTTGCAGCCCATCCCAGGATTCTACCTTATATGACTTGGAATTCATAGAATCTAAGATTGACAAAGGAAGGATAAACAGTAAAGATTTTCATGCAGAATAGAAAATAAAACAGAATACAATCATGATTCTATAGTATTTTAGTATTATCAATAATAATCATAATATAATAAGATATTCCTTAGTAAAATTTGCTTTAGATAGCCAATTTTACATAACAACTTCTCTATTATTTTTGTTCATAGTGAAAAACTTTCTTCTTTCTTCCACTAAAAAGTAACCTATTCTGGAGAATTCAAAATTATCTGTTTTGAGACTATATTATTTTATAACACAACTACTTTCAAAAACTTTTCTTGGCCTTACACTACCTTGTAGAACTAATGATGTTACAAATATAGCTAACAGAATGATTGTTGTTATAAGAATCAAGTATAGCACATTCATAGTATATCTCTGACATCCGTATTGTAATAGTTCATCACCAAGAGGCTATTTTAAAATCCAAATTTTATTAATTAATCTTGAATTATCAAGAGATTATGAAAGGTATAAGTTCACACTCATTCTTAAAGTGACAATTTTTTTTAAAATTGTGCATGTATGGGTATCTATTTGCTTTTGAGTAAAGATATACTCATGTATATATGTGTTCATGGAGACTAGAAATTGTCCAATCCCCTGCAGTTACAAGCAATAATAACACAACATACATAGCTGGAAGAAACCAAACTCATTATTCTATGTAAGAGCATGAAGTACTCTAAATCTAAGTCACCTCTGTAGCCCCGTTAAAAGAAAAAAAATCCTCATAGCTCTGGTAAGACAAAAGTTGTTTGATTAAAAGTTTTTGAAGCATTTACTGGCAAATATATACATATATTATATTCACTAGATGAGCATGAAAGAGCTAGTAGAATTTGTTTCTAATGTACAGTCATCACATGATGTCAAAATGTCAGTTGGAAGACCAGCAATAAAATCTAGCATGTCATATTTGGTTAACCAAGACCTGCTAATAGGAACTACGCAGAGTATAAATAGACAGTTGAGAATCTTGTCTGATGTGACCTTTCTTCTTCCTGTAGGACAAAGCCTCATTCTGCTCTGAAACCAGCAGTAAGTAGTCCTCCTTTATTATGAGATCAAGTTCCTAAGGGAATACATTTATAGCTAAACAACAGTGAAATTTTACAGTTAATAACTGCAAGTGTAGTTGCTATCAGAATCATACTGATAATTTTATTGAGAACAATTGTTTATATTTAATCATATAAAGTGATATATATGATTATGGTTATCTTGGAAATAATTTTGTATAGAAATAATGGGAATGAAACTTTTTAACTCTAAAATCAGAAATAATGTCTATGAATTTTTCCAAGTAGTTCTGTTAGTGGTATCTTTACTAAGACTAAGTTTTAGAAGTGTAGGTATTTTATTTAAAATCTATTTCTGTACAGTGATATAAATAGTTTTAGAATATGGATGTGAAGGTACCCTTGCCACTGATTTTAAATTGATCAAAAGAATATTATAGCAGTGAACTTGACATAAATGTGCTTTGATGATCATCAGCAGAAAATATAAGTTGTCCATAAAATACACTCAAGATAAACACAAAACAAAACATATAGTGTTTATGGTCATAGGTGAATATATTCTAGTAGCTTCTAGATTAATTACATGTATAAATTGTGTATTTATCTTATATGACAGAGCACATAAGAACTTTGTGTTTGGTGCAGACAAAAATGTTTCTAAAAAATATTAGGATTTCATGGAACTATTTAATGTCTATCAGAAAGAAATTATATGCTATTGGAGAAGATAATAATTCCAAAGAGCATTTATGGATGTTTTCTTCCATGTGTCTAAATCATGTGCTCTGCTATTTTATATTTGAACCTACAGTGTCTGTCAATGTACCTAAACTTCTGAATTTGGATAAAAAGCAGTCAAAGTTACAATAAGTATAAATCTTGAAAGCTATTAGATAAGGGAAGCAAATTTATGGGACAAAGGGTGGATTGCAGAAATGAGTGTCAGAAATTTCGAGAATTGTACATTAGGCACAGTTCATTATTTCAGTGCTACTGCTGAGCAAATTCAAGGAAGCAAGGACATTCAAACTTGGAAAAAATATTTTGTAGGAATTGACAAGATTATTTTGCAACATTTTTATCCATAGTGATTTCTAGCAATTCAGTAGAACTCATGCTCTCTGTTGACCGATTCTTACCTCAGAAAAGCATGACAAAGCAATCAAGAGTGATGATTACATAATATATTAGAATTTAGAAAATATTACAGTATATAATTGGGAGAATAAGATCCATTAGAATAATGTTTTTTTTCCTATAATGTGCTCATCCTGTGTACTTCTGCAGGGGTTTTATTGACATACTTCCATGTCTACATAACCTTCAAAGCATTGCTATTTCTGGCTTTCAGAACTGAAATGGTGCTTCTATTTCAGTTCAGTTACCTGAGCTCTTATGGGACACCTCATTACTAAATCTCTAATACTGAGATTGCTCACGTGCAGAGTGGAGTATTTAGTCACAGTGTCTTCCAACTAGATTTTTATGAGTTTGAAATGAATCCCATAGAGAGTCACATGACAAGTGACACCAAGCCCATAGTCACAGTATCTATGTTATTGTGAGTGCCTAAGTTAGGGTAAGTGGTGTTTTGACACATTTCATAAAAATTACTTATTTATGCATTGTATTCATAACCCATAGATCTTTACTTATTAATTGTAGAGCAAGAAAAACTCTTATTACTCGTTAAGGGAAACCATTAGCCTAACAAATTTAAATAGTAAAGTGTGAGTGCTGTCAAGATGGCTCAGTAGAGAATGCACCAGGTATACAAGCTTGGGCGTCAGAGTTCAAATCAACATGCCCATCTAAAATCCAGATGGGTGTGGCTAATATTGTCTGAGCACTTTAATAATGATCTTCATTCACCTTAGCCATCATTTTCACCATTTTATGTAACCTTATCATACTCTAATGTGACTTTTATTTTCCTTTAGGAAAACATTCTTGAGAAATTTCAAACAGTAAAACATCAGTCCAAGAAGAGACTGCAAGCGAGTACAACCAATAAAAACGAATAGTTTCTCCATCTGGCAGTGGCTTACTAAATATGGTGAGGGCTCACTTCAGGGCAGTGCATTTGGAGAGCTGTGCTTGGAGCATGCTGATACCACCTGTATTATTTAAAAGAGTTGGGCTCTATTTTAGTATCTATTTTTAAAAAAATATTTATTGTTTTGCTCATGTGCATGAGTATCTATGTATGTGTCTGTATATTATGACATTCATGTAAGATCAGAGTTCTTTCTCTCCTTCTTTGTCTTTAGCCATGATATAATTAGAGTAGAATTTATTAAATTCTCCTTATAACAGTGACTCACTGATGTTATGGAGCTATATCAATTACAGCCAAAGAACTAAAAGTAAATCTTTTGACTTGTCTCTCTAGGGATAAGGCAATGTGTTATTGCCTCTCCCTCTCTTAATCTAGGGTCAGAACATGACCTTTCATCTAAACAGTCTTCTGACTTGGATCCAGATCTAAAGCCTATATTTCTTTTAAATTATTTCAATGTGTAAAAAGAGAAACTAGTATTTATGAGGTAACTTTTTACAGGTGTGACAATAGTCTTATTGCATCCCCCATAGTTAGTGCTTATTGTAGTACAGCAACTAGAGAAACTAGTAATTATTAGGTAACTTTTTACAGGTATGAAAATAGTCTTAGTGAATCCCCCATAGTTAGTGCTTCTTGTAGTACAGCAACTGTGTAAAGTCTTTATGGTTCCTGTTGTGATTTCAGTAGGTCATTAGCCTATTAAATAATTTAGCATTTTTGGTGATCTTGAGTAGACAGACTACTTGTATTTCTTTGAAATAGAAAAAGGCATACATAAGTGAGAGGAACTTTGGATATAGGTTATGAAACTACCAAGCAGACAATGACACAGGGAAATGGTACTGTGGAAGGTATGGGTAGAGGAAGGAAATAGAATATGTGTGACATCAAAGGGAAACTGTGGGTGAGAGGGCATGGGAGGATGAGCTGGCTTAGGAAGATGGGAGCAAAAAACATGTAAAAATAAGCTTATTATAAATGTCACAATGAAAGTTGGTAGTATATACACTAACATAAAAATTTAGATATATACTAATTTATTCATTGATTATGATGAAGGTTGTATGGTGCCTACAGAAATCTTTCAGTGATATAAGCTAGTCCTACCAGCCTGCTTGCAAAGATAATGTGCCTTTGAAGTTGTATTATTATTTATAGCTATCTCCTTTTCTTTTTCTCTCTAGGAATGGAGCCATGAGGCTCAAGTGAATGCTCAGCAATGGGCAGACAAGTCTACATATCGTCACAGTCCTATAGAACTCAGGAAAACCAGTATGTAAACTCAAAATCACTTATGTATGAATGGAGAATAACACAGGAGGGCCCAGTTTCTGGTATTCTGCTAACACAACTTTGCAAAGTAAACACCTATTTTGATACTGTATTTTAAAAGAAGTTAAATATCTTTGGACCAGGATGTCTCAGAGAGGCTCTATATTATGCTAATTGGCTGCTTTATATTTTGCACAAACTCTCTCCCACCATGCCATCTTTGTGACTTTTAACTAGATCACAAGTGAAACAAGGTAGGGATCATCTCTTTCTCTCCTTTAAAGGTTAAAGGATGAAACTACTAATTAAATTAATACGTTGGGGACTTGAAATTAGAATCTCCTTTTAATTTTATCCTATTAGTTTTTATTTATGTGTATGTGTGTCTTGTGTATGCAATGCGAATGTATGTACTTAAGCAGAAGAGTGACTCTAGAGTTCAGAAGGCATTGTATTTTCGGGAGCTGAAGTTATAGTGGTTGTAACCCATCCCATATGGATGCTACAAGTTGAATTCAAGTGTGCTAGTGTAGCAGGATATGCTCTTATCTGTTCAGGTGCTTTTCCAGCCCTCTGTAATTAGAATTTCTAAATTTCTATCATTGAAGCAAGTATCTTATCTATTTTGTTTTGTTTTACTTAATTTTTTTCAATTAATTCATTTATTTCCTTTTCATCTCAATCACAGCTCCCTCCTCCTTCCTCACCCAGTCCCTCCTCCACACCTCCCCTTCACCTCTGAGAAGTAGGAGGTGATTCCCTGGGTACCAGCCCACTGTGGCAGCTTAAGTCACTAAATCATAGCAGGACTAGGCACATCATCTCCCACTGAGGTCAGACAAGGGGAAAAAGATCAACAAAGAGATACAGAGTACAAATAAGACCACCTCCAGTTGTTTTGGAACAAAGATCAAGTTTCACATCTCCTACATATGTTAACATCATTTTTTTTGAATGATAGATTTTCTTTTGTTTAAGATGTGTGTACTTTTGACATAGAAAAAAATAATACTTCACTTAGTTTAAAGAAACATTTAAAATTAGTGAACACTTGTAACTGTATTGGAATTGTTGCTACTGGAGTCTACAAAAGTATTTCTGAGGATGTAATTTAATATAATTTAAAGTGAAGTTTCTTATTCTCAAAGTTGGCATTTTTAAAAGAGAAAGCAGTACAAATTTATGGAGTTGAAATAACAAAACCTGAGTTTACCCAGAGAAAGAAAACAGATACTAAAAATTTTTCCACACCAAGGAGCTTAGCACAATAAATTTTTAGTCTACTCCAGAGCATCAATGGAATTTTTCTATGAAATTCCACTTTTATTTACTTGTGAATGTATTTGTGTCTTTCTAAAAAGTCCAGGCATACACATGTGTGTCATGGCACATGTGTGTGATTATGTGTTGAAGTTGGAGGACAGTTTATATGGACTCTTTCTCTCATTCCATGATATGAGTATGGGAATCTGATAGCAAATCCCGGCTTAGTGTCAAGTACTTTACCCTGAGCCATCTCCCTGAACCAGGATGTGATTTTAATCCATCCATTTAATCAATCATTACATGTTTTTGTTTAAACAACTTTTCTGTGTAGTTTTAGAGGCTAAATAAAATCTATGCATATTATTAGTTCATTATAAACTATAGTATTTCATCACAGAAATGGAGTAAAATGGATGCCATAGTATTCCATTTTTAGTCTTATTATGTAAATAAATACAAAACATAAATGTAATCTCACCATTTTGGTGGCAGAGGAAGGAGAATCAAGAGTTCAAACCAGGGTTGGAATGTGGATAAACCTCCAGGTCAGCTCAAGCTACACAAAAAAACTGAAACAGCAATAAAGTGTTTATAAAATTGGAATATGGTACCAAAATTAATGTTACATTCTGGTGAAAACTTGCTAGAATTTTTGTGCATTTCTGAATGAATTTGGGAATTCTTCATGATTGATTTGTATAGATAATATTTTCTATGTACTAATGATATCAATAATATAAACTAAAGAAGAGGCAGCCATATATTTCCAACTTTGTTTTGTGCTTATAAAACAGCCCATCTTATTAGTAACAGTAAAGTGAAGGACTTTAAACAAGAATAAAAAAGTAAAAATCCTTATTTTTTATTTTAGCCATTTATAAATTTACTTATCTGTGATTTAGGCTGTTGTTAGTTTTGAAATAGGTTCTTACTACATAACCAAAGCTCACCTTCAAATCAGTGCTCCTGGTCTTCCTATACCTATCTCCCAAGTGTTGTGGGAATTGTGTTCTATAAGGAGCTCTTTAAAAAAGCATAATGAAAGAGCCAACTATGAGGTGTAAATTTAGAATCATACAGTTATGAAAATTGATTGCAGAGAGAGAAAGGACATAGAATAATAATAATACATTTTTGTTAATTGTACTTGTTCAATGCTGATGAATATATCATCTATGTGGGAATGGGCATTGGACATGTGCCTGTAGTAATACTTCATGAGGTATGAAATTAGCAGTAACCTGAATGTATGAGCTTGGTTTTGGCATAAGTAAAACAATGAGGCATTGTTTCCATATATACAATGATGCAGATGATAAACAAGATCTTATTTTGAATTTTTTGGTAATTGGGAGTTTCCAGTTCTCTGAGAATGTATGAGCTGAATGTAAATTTGTGAACTCTGGATATATATCAGAGAGAGAGATGACAAAGATTATAGGGTAATGAATTTAGAATAAGTTTTCTTGAATTTGTAGCCATTGATGAATACCTGCATATAAGTGTCTAATAATGAGAACAACCTTCTCTACTACATACCTTTCCAAATCTGTATTCATAAGATTACCTCCTCTGACATGAAAAAGAGAACCATCCTAGAATGAAGGTAATGTCTATAGCTTGTAATTTTAAGGGTCATACCAGCCTTATATGCTTTTTCCTGGATCCCTAGGCTAGCTTGCTAAGCTAACCAAAACATGTTTAACCCAAAATGCTTGAAGCTACTGCTCACATTTTTCAGTCCATCCACCCCCTCCATGAAAGCAGAAAGCCAGCTGCTACTCACTCAGCTCCCCTTAGCCCGTGAAATAAAATCACTAAAGACTGATATGATATTAGCCAGATTTATAACAGTATATCTCCAACCCAAAAACACCCATGCAAAGAACACACAACTCAGTTAAAATAAATCCAAGCAGCATGCTTGTATTGGGCAAATATACCCTACACTCTTATATTACTCAGCTATGAAATCCCTATCTACTCGCACTTCCTCCAGGCCACATAGATCTGCTCCAACTTCTACCTCTTCTCCATCATCTTCTCTTTCTGTCCCCACACTTCTCTTCTCTTCTTCCTCCTCCTCTCCCATCTCTAAAACTTTCAGCTCTGCCTTTCCTTCCACTGCTCAATCACAGGCTCTAGCCTTTAAGATTACATCTGATATCATCTGAGTATGTGATCTACTCCTCGTTTGGACAATCCCCTTGAGGGAGTAGATAATACAAAATGCAATCCACAAGACATGTCTAGTATGTTCATAGAAAGAGGCCACCAGGCACAGTTGATATAGAACATTTTAATGAAATTTATTTTGCTGAGAATAGTTAAATAGTTTAAATATTAACAGTATTAAACTTTAAAAGTACTTGCATAATAGCCACCATTTTAGTTAGGTTCTTTTTTAATGCTTATTTTTTATTTCATATTACGTTATTTGGTTGCATTTATGTGCATGTGTTTATGTGTATCAAATTCATGCTTGTTTACCCTGGAGACCAAAAACAGGCATTGGACCTGAAGGTGCAGGTGGTCATAAGCCCCCATGTGGATGTTGAAAACCAAAACCAGGTTCTCCATAAGAGTATCAAAGGTTCCTAATCAATAATCCATCTTTACAACAGCTAGCTAGTCCAGTTCTACAAAGAACCACTCAATTTAATTTTCTTGAGCTTCTGTGAGTAAAGAAATCAATCAATTACACAAAGCTTCAGTTTAAAAGATATCCATTCATTTTCTTAATCCCCTGTTCCAATTCATTTAAGTACTATTTTGTTGTCATTAACAGAGGAAAATAATAATGAAATAATGAATATTTTTGTTCTTTACTTCAGTCAATCGTTGTGGATATGAAGATAAGATATCTGGTTGTAAATATCTGAAGATGTAGCTATCCTGTATACATCCACTTCTTAAAAAAAATTGCCAAGCTACATGCCTCTGTGTAGGCAAAATTCACTAAATTTCCTGTACACGCAGCCAGGACTATGTAGAGAAAGATCATTCTCTCTAGTCAGGCATATCACATCCCACCAAGAAAGTGTAGATTTAGTACATTGAAATAATTCCAGATGGTAAAGATTCTGTTTCTTCTTCTATTTCTTTCTATTGTCCAGACATCATTTATCCCCAAATATTTTAAAATAACAAAATTGATAATACCTTTGGACCTTGACATATGAAATCTGTGACACATTTATGGATTCAAATCTAGTCCATGATTATACATTGTCTGTATGACTAAAGTCATTAAAACTCATGTGAATAATGTTCCCAGAGCACAATGAAGTAAGGAAATAGAAAATATATAGTTCCTCTGTAATCTTCAGTCATCTTTTCTAGTTCTACCTAGTTAACTCTCTGGAGAAAATTCACATTAATTGTCTTTTTTTTCTTCTTACTATTCATTATTCTTCACATTCATCATAGTCAGTGGTTTAAATTCTAAACTACTATTTACATTTTAGGTTTTTTTTAGAATGATATAAAATGTACTTTAATGAGCAAATGTGCAGAATTTGCTTGTTCAGGGGACAATGACCTTTGTTGCTATAGAAAAAATAAATCTTAATCTTGGCATATTAATCCTCTCTTAGTATTTATTTAAACTGGTTATTTGGGGTTTGTTTACTCCTATATGACATTTTAATATTTATGATATCTTTTACTTAATTGTTTATTTACATAAGTGTTGTCAGCCTTCAGAAGTCTTTATTCTTTTTTTTTTTTTGTTATAGAGAACATATATTTTAGCAAAAGAAAAAAGAATTTTTTTTTTTTAAAAGATAGGGTCTCCTGTAGCTAATGCTGGTCTCTATTTTGCTATGTAGTCAAGGATGACCTGGAATTCCTGATCCTCCTGCATCTATGTCCCAAGTGATGGGACCACAGGCAAGCATGAGCACACGGGTCAGCAAATGCTGTTATTTCCAACAGCACCTGATAACGCTCAGTGAGAAAGGGGTATTCACAGGAATGTAACAAACAAACAAACAAACAAACAAACAATTCATACAATCAGTAATGGCGGTACTCCCAAGACTTAGGAAAGCAAAGAGAAGCCTTGAGGGGTCTGGTGGAGGGAACCCTCTCACATTTTCTTGAGTAAGGGTTGGAGACATCTGTAATGTCAAGACAAGCTTTAACTCCACTCTGCCGAGTGATAGAAGACAGAAAGGTCATTTGGAATTGGGACCCAAGGGACACATTTAGCAGAGCCTCGATATGTAAGCAGCAGAAGTCTTAGCTAGTAGCCATTCCACTGTCTTGGGAGACCTGGACACAGGGCTATGAGATGACCTCACTGTACAGTTCTCGAACAAGGACTTGGTTTACCATAAATACCATTCAGGANGTTCTAGACGTTCTTTTAACTACTTCAGAAGACAACAGTAATGCATACACGGTAAGATAGTCACAGAAATGTTCACATTCACGGGGGAAACACAACCTTTGATGAAATCGGAATTAAGCTGTCTTTTAAGGAACTGGTTAGAACCTCCTAAAGGAGCATTACAATTCCTATTTTATACCTGCCCCAGGCCAGGAATCCTGTGGTGCATCGGTTTCCACAGAAGGTTGTAAGCCACTCAGCGATTGCGGTCTCAGAGTTCCCTGTCTAGTTGCCTATTTTTTAACATATCAACCAAATCATAAACAAAACCACTGCCACTTCTCCACTCAAGGAATACAATGGCTGCACAGACCCTTCTGGTAGAATGCAAGTTCAAGTTCTCTGCTTCGTGGTAAGGAAGGAAGGAGGGATACTTCTGCCCCAGTTCAACACACAGAATGATTTGGTTTGAGATTGTAAAACAGAAGGCACTTTTAACATCTCCTGTAAGATGCTA
>NC_034607.1:8237695-8250292 GCF_900095145.1 Mus pahari | reverse complement strand
GCCATTGGGGTGTACTCAGATCACCTCTGGGTTTCTTCTCACTGCTTCTGTGTGGCTACTGGAGTGGGACAAAGTTTCCACGTTTCTCTTCCACGTCTTTCTACGTGTTGTGTTCCTTCTGAGTCAGCGAAGTTTCTCCCGACAGTCCTAAGGTTTACGAATTCAGTATGTGATTCTGAGACACTTACTGACCATCCTTAGNGCAAGAAGGAACGAGAAGGGGAAACACCATGGACCGACCTCAGAGCACTTGNCCTGTGCCTACTCAGTCGTAATACTGCTGAGCTGACTGGCACTGGAATCGAGGGAACACGTGTGTTGAGAGCTCAGCTACTGTTTAAGAGGCTTTGCCCAGAAACGCCATAGTGGTTTCTGTTTTGCTCCAAAGACTACATCCACTTCCCACCATCAGGGTCCTGAGAGAGCCTTGGAATTAAAAGGTCTAGTCACATGACATCCTGTACAGTTACGATCCATCCAGCTCTGACTAGTCAAACTTGAGTTGGGTGTTCAGACTGCTTCTTCCTCTCAGAGTGGGAGATGGAAGGGAATCAACCACNCTGTTTCTGCTGTCAATACTGCACCAGGGCTGTCAGCGCNTTTCCCAAGGTGTTCTGTTTGCTTCTACTTTCTCCACTATGTATCAGTCACGATGAGCTGACAATTCCTTTCTCTACTTCAACTAAACTGTACAGTAAGTTCTGCAGGGGTGGATCCANTGTTTCTACCTTTATTTACAAATATCACACAAATGGACTCTAATTGAATCTACAGGTTTAAATCCATCGGCTAAAAACATATTACATATTGTAAACATGGCAATATTTAATACAGTATCTATTCTAAAATATTTTCATGTTCATGATCACATTTGTTATACCTGAAATTGAATTTATACACATTAAAGAATTACTAGCAATGGCTGCTCACTTTACGGTTGAGGACTGGGGGCTAGGGCTACATTTAATTATCTCAGANACATCTTCAAGGTAAAGTTAAAGCTTGTCTTTGATTGGCTCGGCGTATCCTTTTTTGTATCCAGATTTAAAATGAAGACCAACACAGGAAATAGCTAGGGCCCTTTCTAATTTACAATATTTTTAAAAAATCAGTTTAAGATTCTGAGGGAAAGTGTCTGTTGTGAATTTAAAAAAAACAAAAAACAAAAACAAAACAACAAACAAACAAACAAACAAAAAACACCTTGCAAAATAAACTTAATGAAAGAGGTGTCTGAGACAGTTGGGTGGAGATCCGCTGGCCATCAGTCTTCCTTAGGCTGCAGCTGTNGCTTCCAGGCCTCATTCAAATAAACTAGTCGTTTGTAATTGATGATGAGGAGGAGGAAGTTCAGCACATATGTGATGACGCAGATGATGCAAAACTCCTTCAGCACAAAGTACAGAATGTAGGCCAGGTACAGAGACAACTCATCAAATTATTGGGTAATTCCTCAATAGAAACCATAAAATTGAGAGGAGCCTGAAGCAATGTATTTCATATTCTAAAAGACTATGAGTGTCATCCTAGATTCCTGTCCTCAGTAAACATATCTCAATAGCTAGAAGAGAAATAAAAAAAATTTCATGATATAGGAAAAAATTTATGCCCACCAAATTAGACCTAGAGAGAATGCTTGAAATAATACTTCAGACTGAGAAGAATAAGCGTAGAGGTAATAAAAAGAGAATAAATGAAATTATAACTACTTAAAAACATATTATAACTAAGAACACAAACAATAGCAACAACAAACAACAGCAAGAACAAAACCAAAGGAAAAAGACAAACAATCAAAAACACCAAGGCAAAACAAAACAAAATGGCTACACTCCTCCCAAGAACATTGTGTCTATTTTGTGTTTTCCAAGTACTTTCTTGGTATGTGTCCTGTACTATACTGCAGTTGATACATCCAGTAACATTCCACTGGAGAAAATTGTTTTTCTCTATGATCTTTGTCTTTGTTTTGGAGGACAGGGAGATAAACAATATGAGGTTTGAGTGGACAGAGAATCAGAGAGAATTGGAAGAAGCTTAGGGAGGAGAATGATAATAAAATCAAAACAGAATATACTTAAAATAAAATTTTAAAGAAGGGGCCAGAGAGATTGCTCAGTGGTTAGGATCACTAGCTTCCTTCCAGAGTTCCTATGTTGAATTCTCAGCAACCAAATGGCACCTCACAAGTGTTTGTAACACCAGTTCCATGGGATCTGACACTCTTCCACAAAGATATATCCAGGCAAAACACTAATGTACAATAAATAAATAAATAAATAAATAAATAAATAAATAAATAAGAGAGAGAGAGAGAGAGAGAGAGAGAGAGAGAGAGAGAGAGAGAGAGAGTGAGAGCAGTGATGTATACCTTTATTCCCGGCACTGGGGAGGTAGAGACAGGAGATTTCTGTGTATTCAATGTCATGTCTACAAAGCCGGTCCAGGACAACCAGGCCTGTAACACAGAGAGACTATCAAAGAAAAGAAAAGAAAAAAAGAAAGAAAAGGAAAGAGTGAAAGAAAAGAAAAGAAAAACAAAAGAAAAGGAAAGAAAAAGAAAAAAGAAAGAAAAATCAAAGGGACAAGTATCAACATAGATATCTAAAAAAAAAATAACTGAATAGTTATGGTCCCTATCCTACAATCAAAAGCACAAGCTAGTTGACTGGATTAAGAAACAAAATGAATCCTTTTGTTCTCCTCAAAACCTTATCTTTCCTTTAAAGTGCGGAACTACTTTAAGTTGATAATATGAAAAAAAAAAAAAGTATTCTAAGGACCAGGAAGCAATCAGGTGACTCTGTCCTATTACTAGACAAAACACATGTCAAAATAAAACAAATCATACTGAAGGAGGACACTTTATCCTAAATAAGGGTACAATTAAGTAAAAGAGATTGAACTTCTAAACATATATGGACCAAATGCTCAGGCATCAAGCCTCATCAAAAGCATGTTACCATATTTTAAATCATTTTCTTTCTTCCTTCTCTTCCCTTCTCCAGTCCCTCCCATGTGCTATCCACTTGTTCACTTGCAATCAATCAATCAATCAATCAATCAACCAATCAAATCCCTTCAGAACAGGCTCTTTGAGATATAGATTATTATACATTTAATCACTAGGAATGTGTATACCCAATGTATGTTTATATCATTCTGGTGAAAACCTAAAACCCCTGTTTTTCTGTCACTTGCACCAGAGTCTTAAGAACACTGTCTACTAGAAAAATATCAAGCCCCCTATTTTATCTATATTTTAAAATAAGACTTTTATTAAAGCATCAACAATAACCATTGGTTGAGTATAACATTGATAAAAAGTTATATACAACCATTAAAAAGTTTCCTAGTGGAAATAAAGTACACAAATTAACACCAGCACAATAATAGGTGACAGTAAAAAACTCCATTTTATCCTATAAGAAAAGCCCTGTAGAAAAACAGTAGACAGTAACATCAGAACTAAATAGCATCATATATGATAGTGGACCTAACAAATTTCTTGAAACACAAAAATATTTTATAATGGGCCACATCTTGGGACACAAAGCAAATTTTAACACATTCAGATAAACTGGCATAAGTTTCTGCATTTTACCTAAACATATGCATTACAATTTTAAAATCAATCGCAAACAAAGCTCTGGTAATTATATAAATTCATGAATATTAAATGACACATTACTGAATGATGAATACTTTTTTTAAAAGTCACACAAATACTAAAACTTTTCTCTAGTTCAAAATGAAAATAAAAGCAAAACACACCAAAAAACATCCTTAGTTAGATTAAAAGCAGTCCTAAGGAGGAATTCATAGTTCTAAGTGCCTCTAAATATTGCATAGACTAAAAACAAATTAATTCCTGATGCAGCTAAAAAATTTGGAAAAGAAAGAACAGGCCAAAACTAAGTCCAGTAGGCAGCAAGAAAGAGCATAAATTATTAAAATAAGTGTTACAAAAAATCAATGAATCTCAGAGCTAGTTTTTTAAGAAATAAAGATTTGAGTTTTATAAATTAAAAATAACGTAGAAAGCCACTTAGTTCAGTTAATCAGAATAAAAGGAAAAGTTGAACCACAATAACAGAATCAGAGATTTTCAAGGAGACATTACCATAAACACTAAAGAAACATTAATGAGGAGTATAAAGTTTTTCTTTAAAAATATATATTTCACTGTTTAAGAATGTCTAGATTCAACCAAATTCCAAAGTTAAATAATGTGAAAACAAAAACATAGCTATAATAATTGGGAACAGATGACAAGGTAATAGGAAGTCTATGATAAAACAAAGAAACAAAGACACAGAAAGAAATAAAGGAAGAAAGAAAGAAAGAAAGAAAGAAAGAAAGAAAGAAAGAAAGAAAGAAAGAAAGAAAGAAAAGAACCACTATCAAAATTTTCTTACAAAGCCCATATAACTCTAGTACAGAAGCCAGGTATAGAAACCACAGAAGAGGAGGAGGAGGAGGAGGAGGAGGAGGAGGAGGAAGAGTAACAGATGGAAAGGGAAAGTGAGGAAGAGAGGTAAGTAGGGAGAAGGAAACAAAATAAAATAATTATTCTAACTATATATAATATATTATGTATATTATAATATACTATAAATAAAATCATATATCATATAGTACATATATAGTATTATGCATTATATTATACTATATATTTAATATAAATTGTATACAAATATAATATAATATATAACCAAATGTAAAATTATTTTATTTACCATATATAATTAAACACATATATTATATATTATATAATATGCATAATAAATATATAATAGAATATTATATATAATATAATAATATACCATGATATATTAAATCACATATAATATATAATATATAATGCATGATACATGTTACATGATATATTGTGTTACATTATAAAATAATAATTATTAAAATAATTAAGAATAATGTTTATTATTATTGTTGTTGTTTTTATTAAGGTCAATATTCCTGATGAGTACTGTAAATACCCTCATTATAAATTGAATATGGGTACATGTCAAATAGGTCATTGGCATGGATCAATTTGACTTTATTCAGGAGATGTATATTGATTAAAGACACATAAACAATAAATGTAATAATTCATATAAATTACTAAAATACAAATGATTACTTTAACTTCACAAAATATATGTAGAAAAGACCTTTGACAACATTCAACAAGACTTCATGCTAAAAGTACTAGAAAGAGTAGGGTAGGAAGGAACATACAATATAATAGAAGGTTTATATGACAAACCCAAAACTGACTTTATCCTAAGTGGAGAAAAACCCAGTTATATCATTCCATCAGGGACAATACAGGGCTGTCCACTATCCTCACACCTTTACAATATAGTGCTTAAAGCAGCAGATATATCAATAAGACTAGAAGAAAACGAAAACTAAAAATATACAGATAGGAAATGAGGTCAAATTATCACTATTTTTCAATAATATATTATACTTAGATGCATAAATTCCAACAGAAACATTTTACAATTATCAACATTTTAGCAAAATAGGACACAAGGTCACCTTACAAATAGTACCTGTTACATATAGCAATAACAACATGCTGAAAGATATGGGCACATTGGCACTCACAATAGCCTCAAAAATAAATAAATAAGTAAACAAACAAACAAATAAAATCTAGGATAAAATTAAGGTAAAAATACCTCAACAATGAAAACTAAAACAGATGAGCAAGGCATTATAATATGAAAATACTTTCCACATCCACAGACTTGTACAGTTAATATTGTTGTAATCCTACAGATCCCATGCCATCACATTCAAAAATCTACAAGACATCATAGAAACAGAACAACAAACATCCAAAAATTCACATGGTGACTCCAAAGGTCCTAGGCAGCCCAAGCAATCCTGAACAAAAAAGCAAAGCTAGAGAGACACAGTACCAGTTTCACTATTCAACTAGCCTTAGTGGGGTTTTGATATGTTTTCTTATTTATTCTCATTTCCTGTAGAAGACATCAACTCATGGATCACATATTTTACACTTTATTTCTAAATTATACAAGGAGTAAGCAAAACAAAGAAGGAATAAAAGGCATAATGGCATACCTTCTGAATCTGAAAGAACTCTGATGTTCTCCCTGGCTATTCTCCCTCAGAAGCCAGAAAGCTTTCTCTCACTGAAGTCTAAAAATAAATAGATGATAGATAGATAGATAGATAGATAGATAGATAGATAGATAGATAGATAGATAGATAGATAGATAGATAGATAGATGAACAAAACTAAAAGAATAAACTAAGGTATCAAAAAATATATGACTCCTACTCAAAACTAGATTAATCACAAATTCTAATGGCAGTTCATGACCTCAGCAGAAATATTTATCAAGGATAAAAGACATGTATTATGCTTCCTTGGACTCCAAACAAAACAAAAACAGTACTTACTTTTCAAATATTCATCATTTGTACTGCAGAGGACTTTACACAGTATAATTAGAGATTGGATGTGGGGACAGATTACGGTTTGTTTGTTTGTTTGTTTGTTTTTGTAATCTTATGGTTAGATATGCTTTATTTTCTAATTGATTTGAAAGAGGATATGAAAACAAAAACCAGGGGAAAAACAATCTGGCCTTCTGATACTTATTTGAAGGCTTTCTAATTTCCCAACTCTAACCCCAAACTCTCTGTTTTACAGTTTAGTATTCTAGACTGGCAGTTTGAATCCATACCGGGCAAAACATTCCAAATCAAGATAGACAGGATGGAGAACCAATCACAGAACTGGATTTTCTTTCAAATTCTACCAATGGCTATTGTGCAGGAGACTTTGAACTCACAAAGAAAGGCGGG
Source organism: Mus pahari (assembly GCF_900095145.1). Lineage (NCBI taxonomy): Eukaryota > Metazoa > Chordata > Mammalia > Rodentia > Muridae > Mus > Mus pahari. The sequence continues at coordinate 8,243,443 of NC_034607.1, read as the reverse complement.
GCCAAGACTTGAGCGTTAAAAATCACCACCAAGCCAGCCTCCGCACAGCAGTAAAGAGGCTGCTGTGCATACCATCAAGATGGCTCTTTCTGCTAAGTTGACTCTGGACAAAGTGGATCTTAAGGGCAAAAGAGTAATCATGAGAGTAGACTTCAACGTCCCCATGAAGAATAACCAAATTACAAACAACCAGAGAATCAAGGCTGCCATCCCAAGTATCAAGCACTGTCTGGACAATGGAGCCAAGTCCGTAGTTCTCATGAGTCACCTCGGTCGGCCTGATGGTGTCCCTATGCCAGACAAGTATTCATTAGAGCCTGTTGCTGCTGAGCTCAAGTCCCTGCTGAACAAGGACGTTATATTTTTGAAGGACTGTGTGGGCTCTGAAGTAGAGAAAGCCTGTGCCAACCCAGGTAATGGGGCTGTCATCCTGCTGGAGAATCTGCGCTTCCATGTGGAGGAAGAAGGTAAGGGTAAAGATTCTTCTGGAAAAAAGATTAGTGCTGATCCTGCTAAAGTAGAAGCCTTCCGAGCCTCACTGTCTAAACTTGGCGATGTCTATGTCAACGATGCATTTGGCACTGCACATCGGGCTCATAGTTCTATGGTCGGAGTAAATTTGCCCCAGAAGGCATCTGGTTTCCTTATGAAGAGGGAACTGGATTATTTTTCCAAGGCTTTAGAAAACCCAGAGAGGCCCTTCCTGGCTATCCTTGGTGGAGCTAAAGTGAAAGACAAGATCCAACTCATTAAAAATATGTTAGACAAAGTCAATTTCATGATTATTGGTGGTGGGATGGCTTACACTTTCCTGAAAGAACTCAAGAACATGCAGATTGGTGCTTCCTTGTATGATGAAGAGGGAGCCACAATTGTTAAGGAGATCATGGAAAAAGCAGAAAAGAATGGTGTAAAGATAGTCTTTCCTGTTGACTTTGTTACTGGTGACAAGTTTGATGAGAATGCTAAAGTTGGACAAGCCACTATAGAATCTGGTATACCATCTGGCTGGATGGGTTTGGACTGTGGCCCTGAGAGCATTAAAATCAATGCTCAAATTGTGGCTCAAGCAAAGCTGATAGTTTGGAATGGACCTATTGGGGTATTTGAATGGGATGCCTTTGCTAAGGGAACCAAAGCTCTCATGGATGAAGTTGTAAAGGCCACCTCCAAAGGCTGTGTCACCATTATAGGAGGTGGAGATACTGCTACTTGCTGTGCCAAATGGGGCACCGAAGACAAGGTCAGCCATGTGAGCACAGGAGGTGGGGCAAGTCTTGAGCTTCTGGAAGGTAAAATCCTTCCAGGGGTAGAGGCCCTGAGCAACATGTAGTTGTCATAATGTACTTGCTTCCTGTTTCCTGTGCGCAGCACCAGGACCAACTCAACCTAACCTATATCTCAACATTTGTTAACCTCTACTATGAATCAAGACCCAGGTAATGAGCTAGCAGTGAGCCATCAGTATCACATCAGCACATCTTAATTCTGTCACACATTTGTTACTCTCTTCAAGATCTCATCAGGATTCCCCACAGTCCTTCCTAGGGAAGAAACATTCTCATGTCAACTATTAAAGAAGCAAGCTGAGTAAGTTGAATGTGTTGTCTTTACTTTAAATTCATTTCTCTCTGGATATGGGAGGCAACGTACAGTCTGTAATTGGAGAAGGATAGGGTAAAGGCTGTCAGAGTTTTAAATGGCAAAAGTGACCCAAATTAACAGAACATCATTATGTAAATATAACTCAGTTATAATTAGATTGCTGCTAACATTTTTTTCCTAAAAAGAAGTACTTAGTAAACACAATGATTTTCTTTTAAAAAAAGGAAAAAGGAAAATTCACTGATAATTCTAATAATGTGCAAGCTAAAATCAGAATCAAGGTATGAATAAAGAATTGCTTGACAGCAGATAGCATTAAAAGAGATAACAGTTGAATTCCCCCCCTCCACACACAGGTAATCTCTATTTCATTTTTTACTAAAAAGTTACGTGCAACAAATAATTCTTACATATTTAGATCTGTTTCTATTTATCAGTTAGCAAAGTGGCATCCTAAATCTGATAAAGTGTGTTTCTAACTCTATTAAAGATGGAATCTTCCCAGTGAACTCCTTTTGTAATGTATGTTTACTCAGGAGCTTTCAAAGCAGGAGTAATATTTTAGATGGAACATACTTCACAGGTCATCTACAAGTATTTAAGCCATGCTCAATACAGCCTCATAACATTTCACTTCTCCTGGGACAATTACTTTAAAAGGGGGAAGAGGGTGTTTGGTCACATTGCCTGGACTCCTACTTTGCTCTTTATGGCTCAGGGTTGTTCTCATAAAATTAGGATTCATAAGTGCTATAAGGTGGAGAGGGGTGGGTTCACTCACGTCTGTACACTGGGAGAAATCAGGAGTGGGTGAGCTTCATAGCCCCAAACAGGTTCCTAGACATGACAGTGGGGAACTTTGCTGACATTTTTCTGACTTTTAGGTCGGATCACCCACTACCTGTCAGAATCACTATCCATCAGAATCAACTGGTGGTGCGACCTAGAGCTTAATGTAATGGTGAGCAGTTTTTGTGGTTTCAGTTTTTGCTTTTGTAGAGGCAAGGTCTCAAAATAGCCCAGATTACCCTTGAACTTCTGGTCTTCCTGCCTCTACTTCCCAAGTGCTGGGATTATAGGCATGTGCTACTATGCCTGGCTGCACTTTTAGTCTTTTGAATATAATTATAAATAAAACAAAAAAGCAACAATATTAATGTTATTGTCCTCTGTCTTACCTCAGAGGTACAAGGATCTTTTGTACCAAATGTATCTGGGTATTTTGCCTGCATTCATGCAAGTGCCCTTGGGGGCCAGAAGAGGGCGTCATCCCCAGGAACTGAAGTTGCAGATAAAGGTTGTTAAGCAGACATGTGGGTAGTTGGAGCGAAACTTGGGTCCTCTGCAAGCATCACAAGTGGTTCTAACTGCTAAGTCCCCCAGCCCCCAACACTTGCCTCTTTACCTGAAAAAAGCCAATGCTTTTCAACATTCCTTATGTATCATGAATTTGAACCACTCATCCTCTTACTTGGGAGGCTAAGACAGGAGGCATGTCAAGTTTAAAGGCAGTCTAGGCTATGGACTGAGTTCTAGGACAGCCTAGGCTATAGAGAAAGATCATATATCTCTTTAAAAACAAAACAAAACAAACTATCACAACAAAAGAGCTAAGGAGAGGCTACATAGATGAAGCAAAAATAATTCTTAGATTACAAGTAGTGCAACTAATTAAACCTGAGTTGTACCAGAAGTTTACCTTCCCTAACAAAAACTACCTGAGGGGAAATGATCAAGGGACATCCCAAAAGCCAACCCAGACCCTGGAACACACCTAACCAGAACTTCTCCTTGTCCCTCAAATATTGTTGCTATGAAGTGAGAGGTTTCCTTCATGAATCACTTCCAAACCACGAAGAACAGAATTACTATAGTAATCATTTTCCCGCTAGTCTGTCCTTCAACGTTGTTTGTTAAGTCAACTAGCAGTGTTTATTATTATTTTGTGGGTAGGTTTTTTTGGGTCAGGGTTTCACTATATAACCCTGGATGTCCTGGAGCTCATTATCTAGGCCAGGGCGGCCTAGAACTCAGAGATCCACCTGCCTCTGCTCCCCAAGTGCTGGGATTTAAGAATGGTGTATGTCACTGGGCCTGGCCAAACCCTGCTTCTTCAGTGTTTAAATACTCAGTTTGAAAACCGTCATCACAATATTCGCAGATTTATAACACAGTTTTTCTCCCCCACTCTACTAAATTTAATAGAAGGTTCAGAGAGAAGTCTGAATTCCCTCAGGGCAAAACTACCAAATAAAACACAACAGGTTCCCTTATGGAGAACATATTTTAGCAAAAAAAGAAAAAAAAGAAAGAAATTTTTTTTAAAAAAGATAGGGTCTCCTGTAGTTAATCCTGGTCTCTATTTTGCCATGTAGCCACGGGATGACCTGGAATTCCTTTTTTTTTTTTTTTTTTTTTTTTTTTGGTTTTTTGAGACAGTGTTTCTCTGTATAGCCCTGGCTATCCTGGAACAAACTTTGTAGACCAGGCTGGCCTAGAACTCAGAAATCCGCCTGCCTCTGCATCCCAAGTGCTGGGATTAAAGGCATGTGCCCCCAGGCCAGACTCAACCTGGAATTCCTGATCCTCCTGCATCTATGTCCCAAGTGCACCACAGGCAAGCATGAGCACAATGGTCGGCAAATGCTGTCTTTCCCAATAGTACCTGATAACTCTCAGTGAGAAAGGGGTATTCTAATGTAAGAAACAAACTAACAAACGAACAACTCATAAGATCAATAATGGTGGTACGCTGCAGATTTAGGAAAGCCAAAGGAAGCAATCTTGAAGGGTCGTGGAGGGAACCCTCTCCCATTTTCTTGAGTAAGGGTTGGAGACATCTGTAATGTCAAGACAAGCTTTAACTCCGCTCTGCTGAGTGATAAAAGACATTTGGAATTGGGACACAAGGGGCAAGTTTAGCAGCGTCTTGATATAGCAAAAGTCTTAGTTGTCAGCCATTCCATTGCCTTAGGAGACATGAACACAGGCCTATGAGATGACCTAACTGTACAGTTCTAGAATGAGGACTTGGTTTACCATAAATACCATTCAGTACTTTCTAGATGTTCTCTACCTCAGAAGACAACAGCAATGCATACATTCACGGGGAAACACCTTTGATAAAATCGGAATTAAGCTGTCTTTTAAGAAACTGGTTAGAACCTCCTTAAAGGGCATTACAATTCCTATTTTATACCTTTTCTCCCAGCCTGAAATCCTATGGTGCATCAGTTATGACTGAAGGTCGTAAACCACTCAATGATTTACCTCTCAGAGTTTGCTCTCTAGTTGCCTATTTTTTAACATATTGACCAAATGATAGACAAAAAACGCTGCCATTTCCCAACCTGAGGAATAAAATGACAGCATGCAAGTTCTCTGCTATGTGATTAAGGAAGGAAGGGATGGATACTTCTGCCCCAGTTGGACACACAGAATGGTTTGGTTTGAGATTTAAGACAGAAGGCACCTTTAACATCTCCAGTAAGATGCTAACCAGAGAAACACAGTCTCCATTATGTCGGGGTTTATTCAGATCATCTCCGGGTTTCTTCTAACTGCTTCTGTGTGGCTACCGAAATGGGACAAAGTTTCCTTGTTTCTCTTCCTGGTCTTTCGACATGTTCTTTCTTCTGAGTCTGCAAAGGGTTTCTCCCAACAGTCCTAAGGTTTACAAATTCAGTATGTGATTCTGAAACACTTACTAACCATTCTTAGGGCAAGAAGAAAGGAGAAGGGGAAACATTGTGGACCGACCTCAGAGCATCTGGCTAGTGCCTACTTAGGTCATAACTCTGGAGAGCTGACAGCCACTGCTATCAAGGGAATACATGTATTAAGAGGTCAGCTACTGTTTAAGAGGCTTTGCCCAGAAATGCCATTGACACTCTCAGCAGGACGGATGCTGCTATCTTACCTCCTCCACTACCTCCCTTCTCCTCCACCACCTCCCTCCTCCACCTGCATCAGGACTGACCCAACTGCCACTGCTGCTGCCCAATCTTAAAGTTAGTTTATGAAATAAATAAAAATGTCAGCATTACAGTATTGAGAAAATAAATCTGTAAAAACTCATTTTAAAAGTAAGAAAGCATGGAAGAAACAGAAATAATTTCAGGTGCTTCTCAGCCATTCGATATT
>NC_034607.1:8210017-8237065 GCF_900095145.1 Mus pahari | reverse complement strand
GGAGTACTACTACTTATATAATAAAAACAATGAATTTATGAAATTCCTAGGCAAATGGATGGATCTGGAGGGTATCATCCTCAGTGAGGTAACCTAATCACAAAAGAACTCACATGGTATGTACTCACTGATAAGTGAATATCAGCCCAGAAACTTAGAATACCTGAGATATAATTTGTAAAACACATGAAACTCAAGAAGAACAAAGACCAAAGTATGGATACTTCACCTCTTCTTAGAATTGGGAACAAAACCCCCATGGAAGGAGTTACAGAGACAAAATTTGGAGCTGAGAAGAAAGGATGGACCATCCAGAAACTGCCCCATTTGGGGGTCCATCCCATAATCAGCCACCAAAAGCAGACACTATTACATACACCAGCAAGATTTTGCTGAAAGGACCCTGATATAGCTGTCTCTTGTGAGGCTATGTTGGTGCCTGGTAAACATAGAAGTGGATGCTCACAGTCAGCTATTGGATAGAACACAGGGCCCCTAATGGAGGAGCTAGAGAAAGTTCCCAAGGTGCTGAAGGGGTCTGCAACCCTATAGGTGGAACAACAATATGAACTAACCAGTATCCTCAGAGCTCATGTTTCTAGCTGCATATGTAGCAGAAGATGGCCTATTTGGCCATCATNGGNAAGAGAGGCCCCTTGGTATTGCAAACTTTATATACCCCAGTACAGGGGAACAACAGGACCAAGAAGTGGGAGTGTTTGTGTAGGTAAGCAGGTGGGGGGAGGGTATAGGGGAAAAGGGGGAGAGGGTATAGGGGACTTTTGGGAGAGCATTTGAAATTTAAATAAAGAAAATACTTAATAAAAAATAATAATATAAAGGAAAGATAAGCATTCTTATTAGTGCAGAATGTGGCTCAGCTGTAGATCTTTATATTTCTATATTCTCTATTTAACTGTGTTTCCTATCATGTCCCTTAAGGAATGGGGTAAGTCAGGTTCCTTGTTTGGAAACATCTTTGCTACACTCAGAGGTTTATATTTTTTCTTGTTTAACATCTAAGCCTCCTAACACCCACCCTTTTTCTTTTTTACAGTAGTAATTTTAACCTCTTGGCTTTATAAACATTGAGTCTTTTGGGGGGGGGGTGTTTGTTTTCCTTTTAAATTGTTTTAATTTGACAGACTAATAGCTGTGGCTTCATAGAATGAACTGGGTAGTGTTCCTTCTGTTTATAGTTTGTGGAATAGTTTTGAAGAGTATTGGCATTAAGTTTTCTTAGAAGGTCTGATAGAATTTTGCACTAAATGCATTTGGTCCTGGGCTTTTTTGGTAGGGAGAATTTTAATGACTGCTTCTATTTNTTTAGGGGTTATGNGACTATTTAGATGGTTTATCTGATCCTGATTTAACTTTGGTATTTGGTATCTTTCTAGAAAATTGTCCATTTCATCCAGATATTACAGTTTTGTTGTTGAATATAAGCTTTTGTAGTAAGATCTGTTGAGTTTTGGAGTTTCCTCAGTTTCTGTTGTTATAACTCCCTTTTTACTTCTAATTTTATTAATTATAATACTGTTCCTGTGCTCTCTGGTTAGTCTGGCTAAGGGTTTATTTTATGTAACTTGTTGATTTTTCTCCAAGAATCAGCTCCAGGTTTTGTTGATTCTTTGTATAATTTGTTTGTTTGTTTGTTTCTACTTGATTTATTTCAGCTCAGAGTTTGATTACTTCCTGCCTTTTACTCCATTTGGGTGTATTTGCTTCTTTGTTCTAGACCCTTCAGATGTGCTGTCAAGCTGCTAGTGTATGCTCTCTCCAGTTTCTTTTTGGAGGCACTCAGAGCTATATGAGCTTTCCTCTTAGCACTGTTTTCACTGTGTCACATAAGTTTTGGTATGTGTGCCTTCATTTTTATCAAATTCTAAAAAGTCTTTAATATCATTCTTTCTTCTTTGACCAAGTTATCATTGAGTAGGGCATTGTTAAGCTTCCACGTATATGTCAGATTTCTGCTCTTTTTGTTGCTGTTGAAGACAAGCCTTAGTCCATGGTGATCTGATAAGATGCACAGGATTATTTCATTCTTCTGGTATCTGTTGAGGCCTGTTTTGTGTCTGATTATATGGACAATTTTGGAGAAGTTACCATGGGGTGCTGAGTAGAAGGTATATGCTCTTGTTTTAGGATAAAATGTTTCATAGAAATCTGTTCAATCCATTTGATCCATAACTTCTCTCAGTTTCACTGTGTGTCTGATTAGTTTGTGTTTCCATGATGTGTCCATTGATGACAGTGGTGTGTTGAAATCTCCCATTATTATTGTGTGGGGTTCAGTGTGTTTTTTGAGCTTTAGTAATGTTTCTTTATGAATGTGCGTGCCCTTGCATTTGGAGCATACATATTCAGTATTATGAGTTCTTCTTGGTAGATTTTTTCTTTGATGAGTATGAAGTGTCCTTCCTTACCCTTTTTGATAGTTTTTGGTTGAAAGTTTATCTTATTCTATATTATAATGGGTATTCCAGCTGGTTTCTTGGGACCATTTTCTTAGAAAATTGTTTTCTAGGCATTTACTCTGAGTTAGTGTTTGCCTTTGACACTGAGGTGCATTTCCTGTATGCAGCAAAATGCTGGGTCCTGTTTACATATCCAGTCCAGTTGTCAATATCTTTTTATGGGGTAATTGAGTCCATTGATTTTAAGAGATATTTTGGAATAGGGACTGTTGCTTCCACTTATTTTTGATGTTATTTTTATGTTCATGTGGCTATCCTCATTTGGATTTATTGAAAGAAGATTACTTTCTTGCTTTCTCTAGTGTGTAGTTTCCCTCCTTGTACTGGTGTTTTACATATATTATCCTTCGTAAAACTGCATTCATGGGAGGATATTATGTAATTTTGTTTATGTCCTGGAATATTTTGGTTTCTCTGTCTATGATAATTGAGAGTTTTGCTGAATATAGTAGCCTAGGATGGCCTTTGTGTTCTCTTATGGTCTGTATAACATCTGCCCGGGATCTTCTAGCTTTCCTAGTCTCTGGTGAGAAGTCTGGTGTAATTCTTATGTGTCTGCATTTATATGTTATTTTCCCCTTTCTGCATTCAGTATTATTTTTGTGTGTGTGTGTGCATTTGTTATTTTGACTATTATGTGACAGGAGGAATTGCTTTTGTGGCTCAGTCTATTTAGAGTTTTGTAGGCTTCTCATATGTTTACGAGCATCTCTTTCTTTAGGTTAGGGAAGTTTTCTTCTATAATTTTGTTGAAGATATTTACTGGCCTTTTAAGTTGGGGAACTTTGCTCTCTTCTATACCTATTATTCTTGGGTTTGGTCTTCTCATTGTGTCCTGGACTTCCTGGATATTTTAGGTTAGGATCTTTTTGTAGTTTTCATGTTCTTTGATTGTTGTGTCAATGCTTTGTATGGTATCTTCTGCTCCTGAGATTCTCTCTTCTATCTATTGTGTTCTTCTGGTGATGCTTGCATCTATGACTCCTGATCTCTTTCTTAGGTTTTTTATCTCCAGGGCTCTCTCCCTTTATGATTTCTTTATTTTTTCTATTTTAATTTTTAAATCCTGGATTGTTTAGTTCAATTCCTTCCCCTGTTTTTTGTGTTTTCCTGTAATTCTTTAAGAGATTTTTGGGTTTCCTCTTTAAGTGCTTTTACCTAATAACATGTGTTCTTCTTTATTTCTTTAAGGTAATTATTTATGACCTTCTTAAAGTTCTCTATTATCATCATGAGATGTAATTTTAAATCAGAGTCTTGCTTTTCTGCTTTGTTGGGGTATCCAGGGCTTGGTGTGGTGGGATTATTGGGATCTGATGATGCCAAGTTGCCTTGTTTTTTTTTGCTTATGTTCTTGATCTTGCCTCTTATCATCTGGATATCTCTAGTGTTAGCTGGTCTTGCTGTCTCTGACAGTGGCTTGTCCCTCCTGCAAGCCTGTGAGTTACTATCATGAGAGATCACTTCTCCATGGGGAATTTAGTTATGGAGATATGTGGCATAGAGTCAGTTCCAGGTGCAGAGTGAAATAGGAAGGATTCTGTTCCAGGCTGCTGCTTGTTTCCTGTGTTCTGAGGGCTCCGAGTGGGTCCCTCTGGGCAGAATTGGTGGTCCTATCTGTCCTCATAGGCATGTCCACACTTTTGGGAGATCAGCTCTTTCCTGGCATTATTTGGGTATGGAAAGCTGTGTCACAGGATCAGTTCTGATTGCAGACCTTGGGTTCGTTTAAGCAGCAAATCCTAGATCTACTTAGCAACCAAGGTATACCATGCTGTGGAAAGCAACCTATAGACTTCTAGGATAAAAGAAAATGACAATGCCCCCTACTTCAAAACACAGGTAGTATGCAGCCTGTGTTATGACTTTTCATTCTGTTTATGTTATTTTTTGTAAATTTTTATTGATTATTTTATTTATTTGCACTTCAAATGTTATCCTCCTTTCCAGTTTCCCCTCTGCAACCCCCTATTCCACCCCTCCCCTTGCTTCTATGAGGATGTTCCCCTACCCGCCCACCCATTTGTGCATCACTGCATTAGCATTCCCCTATGCTGGGACATGAAGACTTCACAGGAACAAAAGCCTCCCCTCTTATTGATGTCAAATAAGGCCATCCTCAGCTACATATGTAGCTGGAGCCTTGTGTACTCTTTGGTTGCTGGTTTAGTCCTTGGAGGCTCTGGAGGATATGGTTGGTTGAAATTGTGCAAACATCTTCAGCTCCTTCAGTTGGGGCTAACTCCTCCATTGGGGCTCCAGTGCTCAGTCCAATGGTTGGCTGCAAGCATCCACATCCATATTGGTAAGTCTCTGGCAAAGCCTTTCAAGAGACATCCATATCAGGCTCCTGTCAGCAAGCACTTCTTGGCATCCACAATAGGGAATGGGTTTGATAGCTGCATATGGGATGGATCCCCAGGTGTGGCAGTCTCTGGATGGCCTTTCCTTCAATCTCTGCTTTACTCTCTGTCCCTGTATTTCCTTTAGACAGTGGCAATTCTGGGTTAATACTTTTGAGAAGGGTTGGTGACCCCATCTCTCAACCAGGGACTGTGCCTAATCTCTCCATATGGTCTCTATAGTTTCTCTTTCCCCTTTGTTGGCTGTTTCAGCTAATGTCATCCCTGTTGTGTCCTGGGAGTCTCTTGCTTTCCTGGCATCTGGGACTTTCTGGTGGCTACTCCCAGTTCCCCATCCCCCATTGCTACACCCATCTGTTCAATTTCCTGACCCTCTGTATATCTTCCCTGTCTCCTCCCGTACCTGATCCTACCCCACTCTTCCCTCTCCCTCTCCTCTCTTCCTCCCATTTCCCTCCCACCCTCTACTCCCAGTGATTGTTTTGTTTCCCCTTCTAAGTAGGACTGAAGGATCAACACTTTGATCTTCCTTCTTGAGCTGAATAAGGTCTGTAAATTCCAACTCTTCTCAAAATATTCCACAAAATAGAAACTTGTGGGTATTCCAGTCTTATTTCCTAACATCCACTTACTAATTTACCTTGGAAGGTAATCAGATCACTAGAGGGCACCAAAGCACCCCGATCGAGGAAGCCTCCTCTACTTTATGAATTTGCAAGCTCATGTTTCCCACTTTTAATGGAATGTGAATTAATTGGATATGTGAAAACTCAGTGTTCATAACTTTATGATTATCTTTGCTATATCCCTTCTATGTAAATAGAGTTAGCAGATAGATTTATTATAAATAATTAGCAAATTTGTTTAAAATACAAGTTTCTTGTAGCCTTAACACTGCTACTACTACAAAAAAAAAAGAAAAAAAAAAAGAAAAAAGAAAAAAGAAAGGAAAAGAAAAAAAAAAGGAAACACAATTAAGATGCCCTACTCCTATGTTGAACCCATATTCACAGATGTTATGTCTTCTACTTCTACACCAGGGCTGGCAGATTCATGCTATTACATATACATCATAGTAACATAACTCAGCAGCTAGTGTATTTAAATATTATAGCAGATGCCCAAGTAAATCATTCACCATTTTACTCTTACAGGACAGATACAAAACAATGCTTTGGTCTGCTCTTGTAAGCAATTCAGACATCTGAGGTCTAGAAGGAATTTGCTCTCTCTCACACAAAAAAACAACTTATTAGAATATTTAGAGAATGTTGACAACTGTTGGTAAATGTTGACAAAATAAAAGAATTCAGTTCAATTGGTAAGGATTTTAATAACATAGAACAGCCATAGTCCTCTCAGAGAAATGTGTGAAAAGGTTGGCCACCAAAGTATCAAATTAGACAGTAGGTCCTGGAGAAGATACTCAAGAGGCCTCTAGCAAAGCTAGAAAGTGCTGGAATTGATGAGCAAATCTAAGAGCCTTTTAAGTGATATCTTTGCTACCTTGAATGCCTGAATCAACCTTTATGCCACTCATGGTCAGGTCAAATGAAATCAATACACAACCTCTGGTTTTTGGGCTCCTACCACTCAATTATCTCCAGGAAGCAAAGTATTTATTGTTACTAAATCAAATTTATTATGTCAATAAAGCTTGAAATCTCCTGGCTGATGTCCTCTAGCTAGCATCAAATTGTAAGAAAAGAATATTCTTTTCCATTTGTCTGTACTGATAATTGAAAACATACAGTCATTTTCCAACCACCACCATCTTCAATCTCTTTCCTGAGATTTGGTTTTATTATTATTTTCACTAAGAACATGAAAAATAATCTCATGTCCAATTTAGGTTATATGTCATTTAATAAGAATTCATCCAAAAAAATTATCACATTATGAAACCACATTTAGAAAATTATTTTTCATAAATATTTAAAATATTTAAAATATTTGTTCATCATCTAAATTCACCACTTTTCATATATTCATAGCTCAAAATTTGTTACTTGCCGTAGACGAATTTACTACTAAGCCACACTTTAGATTTATTTGATTCTTCTGAGATTAAATAGTCAACTTTTCCCTATTTGATAAAGAAATTGAAAGCTGCATAAAAAGTAAGACTAGCATGGGTGAGTGACATAGACAGTAAATGTAGCATTGACCCTCTCACTTTAGAGATGTGAAAAGATGAGTAGCATATTCTTTTGTATCCCTAAGCATCAATCTTATGATTCCAGTAGCATAGATTGTACATACTTGGGTCTGGACAGATGGCTCAGTAGTTAAAAGCACGGAAGATCATGTAGAGGAGCTAGATTCAGTTTCAAGCATCTAAATTGCAGCTTATAATCACCTGTAACACCAGTACTAGGATATAGAATCTGTATCTCGCCTCCATGGACAATAAGCATGTACATGTTACACAGACATAAATTCAGGTAAAGCACTGGAAAATAAAAAAAACAATTTTCAGTGCATGTGAGATATTACATATTACACTGAGAATACATTCCAGAGTCCAGGACTTTGACCATTGGGCAGTGTGAATATAACCACTCAGTGTTTATTTGCCTTTCATTAAAAATACTATCATTACACAATGAGATAGTGGTGGCTATGTTGCTAAAGAATCTCTTCCCAGTGCTACTACTCTCTGATTCTATATTTAAAATTATCAGATGTTCTCTGTGATGTATGAAGGCTAAAATTTCAGTTCATTAGAATACAAAATAGTGACTGGCAATTTGGGAATCTAAGTGAGAATTGACATGTTGCTAATGCTAAAATACCTATAAGGAATAAATTTTAGTCATGTACAACACCGTGATGAGACAACAGTTCACAGTAACCTATTGCAAATAAATTTGAATCTGAAAAAGGAAATTAATGATCCTGAATATAATAATGAAAAATATATGGAAATATCATCTGTCTGCCTTGACTAGCAAATAATGGATAAGTGTCTTAAAGTTTACATTACACCAAATAAATGCATGTAATTGTTTATCATGTGTTTTTCTTTAAATGTTAGTGAAATGTTAATAATGTCTTTTATTATATATGCTTTATACATAAATAATTAAGTTGAAGCCCATTAACACTATTTTATTTGTTCATATACTTGTTGAAATATGTTATGTAATAACATGTAGGCCATGCTGATCACTTACAGAGCTGTATTTTATACATATACCTAGATACAGGTAGATTAAAACATTAGGAAATTAGCCATAGGGCCTGAGGAAATAAGAAACCAATGCAACCAAATCAATAGGCAAGCTGAATTTAATCAGAGTCATTTTGATAGAACTCAGTTCTGGGCACTTCTTTAGCTAGAGTGTTCTCTGACATTCCTCAAAGACTCTGACGAATGATGAATATGTAGCTTGTTGGTGGCCTGAAAGTAAAAGTCAGAGCAACCTGGATCCTGAAACTCTAACAATAATCATAGGGTACACGTTGCCTTTGCAGATTAGGTTGAATGAGCAGCATAAACATGCCAAAAAGGCAGTGTCGATGCAATTTTGTCTTTCAGCATAGGTTTTAGTGCCTTCTGTTATAGATTGTCTGGTTAGACTCTACCCGTAAAAATTCAGGAATATAGCAATAATTTCAAGTAGTGGAAAGGGCTATTCTTCTAGCAATGTGCAGTGATTACAATAATGATCCTAAAATACTTGAGATTATTTTGATTCTCAGTATAAGTTGTTTTAAAATCACCCAGGAGTGATTCAAAATACCTCTTCAATTTTTTTATTGGATATCTTATTTATTTACATTTCAATTGTTAATCCCTTTCCTGGTTTCCCCTTCAGAAACCCTCTATCGCATCTTCTCTCTCCCATCTTCTATGATAGTGCTTCTCCACCCAACCACCCACACCTTCCTCCCTTCCCAGATATTCTTCTACACTGGGGCATCAAACCTTCACAGGACCAAAGGCCTTGCCTCCCATTGATGTCCAACAAGGCCATCCTCTGCTACATATGTGGTTGGAGACATGGGTCCCTCCATGTGTATACTCTTTGTCTCCATATTTCCTCCCTTGAATATTTTCCCTCTTCGGCTGAAGCATCCACACTTTGGTCTTCCTTCTTGAACTTTATACGTTCTGTGTCATGGGTATTATGAGCTTTTTCCCTAATATCCACTTATTAGTGAGAACATACAAAATGTTTTGTTGTTGTTGTTTTGTTTTGTTTTGTTTTTTCTTTGACTGGGTTACCCTCACAGGAAGATATTTTCTAGTATTGTCTATTTGCTTGTGAATTTCATGAAGTCATTGTTTTTTAATAGCTGAGTAGTACTCCATTGTGTAAAGGTTATTTTCTGTATCTATTCCTTATTTGTCTGGGTTGTTTCCAGCTTCTGCCTATTATAAATAAGGCTGCTATGAATATTATGGAGCATGTGTCCTTGTTATATGTTGGGGAGGAGACGGGGGAGAAAGTATAGTGGGTCAGGAAATTGAATTGAGGCAAGTAGTAGTCAGGCTGGGGAACTAGGGGCAGCCACTGGAAAGGCCCAGATGTCTGGGAAGCGAGAGGTTACCAGTACCCACCGGGACTGACATTAACTGAAATATCCAACCAAGAGGAGACAGAACCTGTAGAGATTATATCCAACAGTTAGGCTCATCCCTGGCTAAAGGATGGATCCACACATTCATCTCAAAAATATTAACCCGGAATTGCTCCTGTCTAAAAGGAAATGAAAGGGCAAAGAGTGGATCAGAGACTGAAGGAAAGACTAGCCAGAGATTGTCCCACTTAGGGATTCATCCCACCTACAGACACCAAATCCAGACACTATTGTTGATACCATGAAGCGCTTGCTGACAGGAGCTTGGTATAGCTGTCTCCTGAGAGGTTCTGCCAGAGCCTAACCAATACAGATGCAGGTGCTTGGAGACATGTGGACTGAGCACTGGGATCCTAATGAAGGAATTAGGGGAAGGTCTGAAGGAGATGAAGGGGTTTGTAACCACATAGGAAAAACAACAAATCAACCAATTAGACACCCCAGAGCTTCCAAGGACTGAACCACCAACAAAAGACTACACATTCAGGGATCCATATCCCCAGCTGCATATGTAGCAGAGGATTGCCTTCTCTGGCATCAATGGGAGGGGAGGCCCTTGGTCCTGCGAAAGCTCGATGCCCCAGTGTACAGGAATGCTAGGGTGATGAGGCAGTAGTTGGTAGGTGGGTGAGGGAGCACCCTCACAGAAGCAGGGGCAGGACATATAGAATATTCGGTTTGTGGAGGAAAAACTAGTAAGGGAACAACATTATTTATGTAAATAAATAAAATAATCCATTTTTTAGAAAGAAAAGAAAAAAAAAAAGAAGAAAAACAAAATTGATTGACATTTACCCTTTCACATTTCACTGACATGCCCTATAGTTTACTGGGACAGGCTTTTATGGAACGAATCCAACAGACCTTAAAGTTGTAGACACCTAAATTCCAAAATAAAATTATAATTATTTATTTCCTCATCATATTTTACAGAACAAAATATTTGCTCCTTTTAAAAACATTTTACGTGTCTAAGAAGTTGAAAGGCACACTCACCGGATAATAAAAAGATGTAGCTATTTTATTCCCAGAGAAGCTCTCTTTATATGTTTCCACAGGATGCTAGAGATGCCAGACCAATTGACTGTGCCAGGACAGAGACTTTCACACCTGACACTTCTTTCATGCCCACCTTAGTCATCAACATCTGCAGGCTCTTCACCTCTGTCAGATATTCCATAGAAAGGAGACAAAGAGGACATTCCTCCTGATGCACTGTTTGGACTCTAATTCTATGTTGTTCTATACCCAGAAGAGACAGGGGACATAAATATTGCTAAATATGAGTATAAATATAACATTTCCTATAATGATGCCATTTGACTAATTTTATAATTTCCACCATGAATTATAATGTATTTTCTTTGTATAAAAGCACCTTAAGTTTGTGCTGCCTATTTCTCACAGCCCTGCTGTAAAGCTCCTGCTATGTTTGCATTAGAACAGGCTTCTATTTCCCTTTTACAATCTTCAAGATTTATAGCTAAGCTCATCCTAGGCACTATACCCATAATTGCTACATCGAACCAGTTGAAATTTTAGCTATATTCTGGTTCCACAAATATGCTTGCTAACCATGTAAATTCCTTGACCCAAAATATTTTGTTAGAATTGATTACTTAGGATAGGACTGATAGAGGTTTTACAGAGAGATATAATGTTTTAGAGGAAGCCGTCCTTTCCAAAGGGACTCAGGCTTGAAATATGAAAACACATCTAACTCCCTCATATTATGCTAAATATAAATAGATTTGTGCTACTCCTCTACCCTATAGCAGTTCAGAGATGTCTGGGAACAGATATAAGCAAATCTGCAGAGTATCTGGAACAATTCACAACCTTCTATTAACATGGAAAAGCTACATTCCCAGATTATTGCTATTAGCCATTTTAAACTACAGATTTCCTCTGCAGAGGAACTCACTAGCTTCTTTTCAAATTCAATTATAAATTTTGTTAAAAATAATTTTGTATGGGATTTTATTATAAATTTAGTAATTATTATAGTGATAGTTATTCTGCTTCTGACTCTTCCAATATTAAATTGCCTAATATTTGCTGTACAATCTGCTCAATAGTGAGATCCTTTATTCATTTTACTTTATTTAAAGGAAGGAGATTTCAGGAGTCATCGAGGGTAGGCTAAAGGCATACAAGTGACTTTTCTGGAGATGGCATCGTTGTGCATGGCTGTGATGTGTAGACTCTGTATTACTGGGACTTCAGAGATCTCATCTGAGGATTAATTTTTGTTGCTGATATATGTTTCCTGTCTTTGTTACATAGGCTAATGATTTCTGAGCATTAGTTCACCTTTTGGGCAGATTTTCGGCAGATAAGTGAAGATATAATCTCTTACAGTAATGATATGTAGACAAATAGATGATTTTACAATTCTTGATAATGATTTTATACTATTTTAAAATTTATACAAGTAAATTCCAGCCCTCTATATAGTTATATAAATAGAACTCTGTAAACTTTCATGTGTCATGGGCTAATTGCACTGGGATAAGAATGCAAGCTTGGAACAAATTCATGATCAGGGAAAATATTCCTTCTTGGTTAGCTGTGAGACTATTATCTGCTAACTAAAGGTCATAAACTGTGCATGAACAATATATTGTAGCTACAAGGACAAAAGATAAAATACTGACTGGTTTATGTATACAAAATTTCAAAACTAATGAGGCACAAGGCAGATGATGTGTCTCCTGACAAAACAGTGCTAGCTAAGTAACAGATCAAGGATGTGTAATCAGTCCTGGAACTCCCTGTGTAGACCAGGCTGGCCTTGAACTCAGAAATCTGCCTCCCAATTGCTGGGATTAAAGGCTTGTGCCACCACTGCCTGGCTGTAGGTATTCTTAAGGAAACACATGTGAATGTTTTTGCTGAAACTTCTTATCAATTTATGATTTGAGTTAGTACCTTAAACTTGCTAAGAACTTAAGGAATGTACAGATGCTTGGGAAACCATCTGATCAATTCTCCTGAGAAAGTATGAAACTAAGAACGACAAAAGAGGAAGGCTCTTTCATTCAGCAAATGCATTTCTTTCTTTTACTAATAGAGAGGTGGAGATTTTCTTACTTTCAACAATAAAATGGTAGAGGTTTTCCTTTCAGCAGCAATAAAGATTGGAGCTCTTTTTCTTCCAGAATGAATGAGTTTTTTCTGCATTGGCGCTTGCTCTATCGGCTCTGGTCAGTGGAGCTTAGGTTCCACTCACCAAATATATGTATGTATTAATATGTAAGTATAGGTTGTATGTAAGTATGCCCAACCAGAGTGTGTGAGTGTATGTCTGTCTCTGTGTGTGTGCATATTGTCTATGTAGATTGTCTTTCTGAATGCATGAATTTTTTTCCTTCTTTTCTGTCTCAACAGAATTTAAAGAATTCTGGGCCTCTTGTGGCCTGTAATAAGACAACAAAGAGGCAGAGTAATCAATTTCTTTTCTTAATCTCCTGATGCTAAATAACAGGTGTTACTCTCCAGAAGCCAGGTGTTTCTGGCCACAAAATAGCAAAGAGTTAAGAAATGTAAATATTATAGAAAGTCAGCAATTTTAGACCTGCAAAAGTAAGTCTTATCCCTGAAACCCACTGAAGCTACCCAACATTACCTTCTAGAAAGACCTGGTGATGGGCTGGTTTCCAGAAATAAAGCTGTTACTTTCTTTGACAAATAATGATAAGGCCTTATTACTAAGGCCAACGCCTACATTCTCCCTGAATGAAGAATTCAAACTGCTGCTTGCTCTGAGACTTCACCCCTACTGACTATAACCATGGTAGGAAAGGTACTCCACACTCAACCAGATGTGAAAGGTAAACAGCAACCCAGCTACAAACCCTTTGATATAAAATGGTGACTTGACTCAAGATACTCTGGTGCAAACATGTTGAATAAACCAAAAATTATCCCATTGAACTTAAGGACCTCTAGATAGTATGTAATTTTGCCTAAGACTATTTGGTAGCAGAGAACCTGAGATTAGATATGCCATGGAACCTTGTGGAAAAATTAATACCAATGTTCTACCACAGGAGAAAAGTAACAAAATATTTCTTGATGATATGTTCTCCTATAATCATAGATCAGTATCTTGCCCAGCCATCATAGGAAAAGTGTCTTCCTATAGTAGGTGGATACAATGAAACCCACAACTGGACCAGTTGCAAGGAGCGAGAGACAATGGAACATTTAGTCTTAAATGCAATGTCTTTATCAAATCCCTCTTGTCTATACTCAGGAAACTATGTCAGAGATGGCTGAAAGGTAGTAAGTGCCAATGGAAATGGAAAAAGACAAACCATGCGTTCTGTATAATGCAGGACTAATGCACAAATAAACTCAAGAGTTATTGTGGCAGGTGCACAAGACTGTGTGATATGGAATTGTTTGGATGGTAGGTTTTTATCATAACATGAAATAAAATACTTGTGTTTACAATGGCAACCTGTGTTGGCCAGTCTTATGTCACTTGGCAAAATAGAGTCATATGAAAAGTGGAAATATCAAATGATCTAATCCCTCCACAAGATCCACACATAAATTATTTTATTATTTAGTGATTAATAGGAGAATGCCTAGACCATTGGGGATGATTCAATACCCGGGCTGGTGGTGTTTGTTTCTATACATACACACATACATATATGAATATACTTACACTTATATGAATAGTGGATTATTCTAGTTAAAATAAAATATGATACTTTGATGATCTATCAGTAAACCTTTGTTATGGGAACCAGGATCTAGGAGTGGGTGAAGGGAGTTGAGTTACAAACCGAAGAAACAAATTCTAAACACCAGCATCAATGTGCAGATACACTGCATTATATAACAGAATGTGATTTTATACAGTCTTTTGACCAATACAGAATCCACATGAGTTCTGGGGGACCCAATTACTTCACTGCCATTACAGGAGGTGCCAAGCAGCCAGTATCCAAGGGGACTTCTCTAAAGATGGGAAAGCAGTCACCTCCTGTTCTGAGTAGATCTGAGGCTAACATGTTTTCCAGGCTCCTTTCTCTTGTCACAATGATGTTATTGGACACAGACACTTGGACTATAAGAGCAGAATGGACGCCTCCCTCACCATCAACCAGGTAGCATCCAGTGGTCACTGTATCTGTACTTTGTGTAATTTGTTCATTTTCTTTACGTCTCTTTCTATATAGACCTTCTCACCAACACTCCTTAGAGTTTACTTTCCTGAATCCTCCCTCTTCTTTTCTCTTATATCCTGCAGTTTATCTCTTTATACCACACTTTTGCTCTGATTTATGTAATTCCACCTACTTAGAAACTGATGTAGGTGGATCTACTTATAAGATATAACATGCTATTCATACTACTGAAATATTTTTGTATTAGACAAAACACTGAAACTATGGAGCAATAAAGAAACCTAAGAAACATTTGAATGCAACAAACCACATACACCTAATTGAAAGTTAAACTGATAATGAAAAACACTTGTGCTAATAGTTATTCACTTACAGTTCTTTTACTAACTTTTTTCTTTTTTCTCTTTTTTTTGTTTGTTTTTGTTTTGTTTTTTTCAAGACAGGGTTTCTCTGTGTAGCTCTGGCTGTCCTGGAGCTCACTTTGTAGACCAGGCTGGCCTTGAACTCAGAAATCTGCCTGCTTCTGCCTCCCAAGCGCTGGGATTAAAGGCCTGTGCCACCACACCCAGCTCTATTACTAACTTTAAAAAAGGAAGAAAGAAACTGTCTACTCATGAGATGAAATTACTTTCCCCATAAAAACTGGAAATTTGGTAGGAAATGTGTGAAATGTGTGTATTGAACAACCCTGAAAATAGGCTACAAATATGTTAAGTGTACCAAATGGAGCTGTGAATGAGGCGTGCATGTACACTGGGCCTGATGAGTCTCTCTTAATGAACGCATAATGTTATAACAATGGTCCACATGAAGTCTGGGATTCAGCATGTGTTCTCTTCAATCTGCCCTTTTGTAACTTGATCCAATGATAGTAGATGTACCCTTTGGTTTCCACTATAGACATTTGAGGTTATAAAAGAAATCCCTACTTTAGGTTCTGACACAAATTCAGAAAGAAACCCCACATCTAATGATGACAAGGCCAAACAGAAGGATGTCTTCAATAATGTATTGTGGATAGCAGAGGGATAAGAGATAATGGTTAGTGACTTCTTCCAAGGTCAAAACATGTTTGAATGGGTGACGAATACTAATAGCCACTTAGATGTTTTTTCTTTTTTTTCTTTTTTTTGGACAGTCCACAGTTAATTTGATGCCTAAGAGCAACAATGAATACAGTAAGTTCACACTCCTTGTCAATGAACGTTTGATATCCAGACCTAAAATTCAACAACAACAAAAAAAATATTGAAGAGAAAGAGGAAAAAGTTTTTAAGGAAGAGAAAAATGAAGAGCTGCTGCTGCTTCTGTTGATGGTGGTGGTGGTGATGGTGGTGTTGGTAGAGATGATGACGATGACACTGATGATGAATATGATGATTTTATTCCAGTAATCCTTGCCACCTTGAACAAGTTTTTACTCTATAAGCAAGCTGCTGTGAGCTCTTCATAATGTTAAACAGGACCATCATGATGCACCAAGAATTCTAACTTAGTAGTTATAATCTCTTTCCAACTACACACTAGAAATAAGGTGCTGAGTGAGTTTTTATTACCTAAAAACAATAAACCCTTCGGTATGTTATGAAAAAAATGAAATTACAAAACACCATGAAAGCTAGAAAAAAAAAACATTCTTTACCAAATTATTACAATTTTCTCCAGGCCCCTTATTTTCCTTTTCATCCTCTGAAATCTATTAGGCTGGGTCATCAAATCTACATTGCAGTCATCACCACTGTCTTTTTATCTCTACTTCTATCAGCCATTAATCCCTTCTTTAAACATTCTACAGCTTTTGCCATCTAACAACCCAAGTCCACATTTTGCCATGAAGTAACATGGTCAGGTCTGTCATAGAAATACACTACTAACTGGTTTATTCCATCTCTCTTTTAAGTAGTGTACTGGCTGCCATTTGTTTCAACTGGAGACAAGCTAGTCATCATAGAGGAAGGAGCCTAGGTCAAGGAAATCCCTCCATAAGATTCAGCTGCAAGGTATTTTATCAATCAATTATCAATGTGGGAGGGCTCAGGCCACAGTGGGTGATACCATTCCAGGGATGGTAGTCCTTGGTTCTATATGACAAAAGCCTGAGCAAGATATGTAAATGAAGCTAGTAGACAGCATGGCTCTGTGGCCCCTGTATCAACTCCTATTTCAAAGTTCCTGCCATGTTTTGGTTCCTGTCCTGACTTCCTTAGACAATGAGCAGAAATATGAAATTTGTAAACAAAATGGACACTTTCCTCCTCAATTTACTTCTTTTAAATCATAGTTTTTCATCGCAGCAAGCTTAAAAAAAAATCATCCTAGATGAACTAGCACAGACCCCCACACAGAAGTAAAATCACAAACATGTTATATATTTGTATATAGGTTGATGGCAGATATTAATTCTTCAATATATAATTTCTGTTTCACAGAGAAGTTAGGGAAAGAGTAAGAAAATACAGTAGAGGAAAGATCTTGTTCCAGGCAGGACAGCCAGGGCTATACAGAGAAACCCTGTCTCGAAAAAAAAAAAAAAAAAAGGAGAAACGAGAAATAGATAGATAATCATGGTTGAGCATGGATGTGTTGTGGGGTAGAGTAGAATGGATCAGAGGGTCAAAGTAGAAAGGGAAGATTCAATTAGAAGGTTTGAGGATTCCATATCATTTCATCCACACTGAATTTTATATTTTATTAGCCTTTTATCTTCCCCTTCTTTACCTAAATTGTTGTTGTTGTTGTTGTTGTTGTTGTTTGTTTGTTTGTTTTTCAAGACAGGGTTTCTCTGTATAGCCCTGGCTGTCCTGGAACTCACTTTGTAGACCAGGCTGACCTCAAACTCAGAAATCTGCCTGCCTCTGCCTCCTGAGTTCTGGGATTAAAGGCATGCGCCACCAGGCCTGGCTTCCCTAAACTTTTCTTGATTGTACCTTTTACAGTGAGATGTACCCTCTCCAGCCCTCTCCAAATTCATTTTACACATATTCTTCTATACCACCCTCATTAATGCATCACCTATCAATATACCATTTGCATTAAACTGGGTTCTTACACTTTTGCTCTAATTTAAACATATATAATACACAAACCTATGACCACATATGAGAGAGAAACCTTTGCATTTATCTTTCTATGCCCGAGAAAGCTCATTCAGGATGATTTATTCAAATTCCTTCCATTTGCCTTCAAATTTCATTATTTAAATTTTCTTTATGTTTTAGTAATATCAGTTTGTATACATGGACCACTAAATGCACAGAACAAAGAAGAATATTTAAAAAACCTGTACTATAAGAGCACAAATGCCAGTCCAGGCTACTATAACCTGCAAAACTCTCAATCACCATAAATGTAGAAACCAAAATATTCCACAGCAAAGCCAAATTAATACAGTATCTTTCTACCAATACTGCCCTACAGTGAATTCTGAAAGAAAAATTCCAGTACAATGAGGTTACCTACATCTAACATAGCCAAATTATTACAATATCTTTCTACCAATTCAGCCCTATAGTGAATTTAAATGGAAAATTCCAGTACAATGAGGCTACCTACACCAAAAGACCACTAATATGTACTGAGAATTTTACCATAGAACTAGGAGCTTCCTGTTGTGCTAAATACTGTTCCCCTTATTACACTTTCTATGAAGTCTATAACTATTCACTTAACCACACAAATGTAGGAAAAATGGTGAGTGTAAATAAATTCAATAAATTAAGACTATTAGTCTCTCCACTTAGAGGCAGAAAGAAAAAGTGTTCTAAGCAAGCTGTGAGTATAGCAGGAAGCTAGGAATTAGCATCACTTCAAAATGAATATCTTACCCTTTCCTTCCTTAAATTAATGGTTCTCAATCTTCCTATGCTGCAAAATATGACTCATATTGTGTTAACTGCTATAGATAAAACAGTTCATTTTACAGCTCATTGCTACATCATGACTGTAAATATGTTAATGTCATAAAATATAATGTAAACATCTGATATTTAAGGTATCTGATATTTGTCCCCTGTAAAATGGTCATTACATTACTAAAAGGGTTGCTACCAACAGCATGTGGACCTCTGCCTTATAAGTCATACTTGCCAGAATTTTTAGTAAAATCATCACAGGCACCGCATTCTTCCTTACAGTGGTCTCATCAGATTGGGATGAAAACAGTCATTCTGACTATGAACCATTGTGGTTATACAGTACTATCATGTATTTTTTTTTTCTCTCTCCTTTTACCTAAATAGAACTCTGGCTCACAACTTTTTGGTTCAATGACAGTGGGCTAATCTGTAGGACTCATTTTACTGAGAGTTGTTAATTTTTTTTATCTTCTCTGAGGGCAAAAAAATTTCTTGTTTTTTTGAAATGTGGTTTCTCATTAAAATCAGAGATTGTTGATTGCTTGAATAGTTGCCCCAAAAGAGATTGGCTTTTCCTTTCTCAGTTCCATTGCTGAGATAAATATGGCAGCATCCTGCTTTTTATATATAGCCTCTGTATTTGCAAACTCAAATTCATGCCTGGATGAGAGACATTGTACTCATGAACCATCTTCTTAACCTCTTTATTTTTTATTACTCTATTATTGTTATTATTAACTATTTTACTTACCAGTATTATTTAATAAATATAATTATTTATTATAATTTTATTATTATGATTACTAAGCATATTGTATCAAATAAAATCAACTTCAGTGTGCTCATTTGTACTATTTATTAAAATGTTTTTTCTATTTGAGCTAAAATATACACTTCTTAAACTTCTGAATGTTAACATATTAGCGAGAGAATGTAACTAATGGCTTTTAAATAAGTTGTGTATTGAAGTATTTTTAATAAGTTCATTGAATTTAATAAAAAGTAAAATTACTGAGTTAGAAATTATTGGTTTCTGTGTTATAAAGTAGAAAGTATCTCTTTTAATGTTAAATCACTAATTTCCACCTTTTACTGCACAAATATATGCTGGGATAAAGGTGTCACAGAAAATGTAGGAGTGGTTATCTAATGTACTGTCTCATGGTCACCTCTGGAACTCTCAGTGACTACTTCCCAGAAGATTTCATCTAAGTGATGACAGTCTCTTCTCTATCACAGCTAACTTCTCAGGTTCTCCTGGCCAGAAATGGGTGTTCCAGAAAATCAAAGGTTTCCATATAGTACTTCTAGAACCTTGTTAATCACAGCTCTTTTGCCTGCACCAAATAACTAGAATGAAAGAATCCTAAAAGAAAATAGAATTCAATGAATCACAGATGAGATTAAATTTTCAAAATTTCATGCATTTTGCTCTCAATGAGAAGAGTAAATACAGACTCTGATTGTTTTGATGTATACATTCATCATTCCTGACCTACACTCTCTTTTTCTACTTGCATGTATAATGTTCAATGCAAAATGTCTAAATACCCATACCAGCGAAAACATCATTGTGAACTTTCTCTTTTCCATTACCTCTATTGTTTGGGTATATGTTTTTGTTATTTGTGTTTGTTTCCCAGATCAAATATATTATTAAAGTACATTAAAAAAAATAGCAAATGGCTGCTCAGAATTGTATGCTTCCCTTGAAACTTAACAAACTTGGTTCCATCCTGGGGACTGCTCTCATCACATTTCTTTAAAACCTCCATTCCCAAACCCACAACATTCTATCAATATTCAATAGTTTTATAGTCAATCAATACAATATCCATCCACAATCCACCCTAAAACACAGTCTGGACTTTCACAGCAATACTCCCAGAACAAGTATTTTAATTAGGGGGTCTCTGCAATAAAACACTTTGACCAAACATAATAATGTGGAAAGGAAGTGGTTTACAACTTCATATTGCTACTCATTATCTAAGGAAGTTAGGTCAGGAAACAAAAGCAGACTTGTATTCCAAGCTTAGTTTCTAACCTTGCTTTCTCAAAATGCATTACAAATTAAAGACCATTCTTTTCTTTCCTTTGCAAATGGATGGTTTATTTGTATGTTATACAATGGATACAAAAGGGTTAAGGAAGTCCAAAATCTCAAAGAAGCTGATGTTCTTCATTCTGATATTTGATGTAAAGACAAAAAAGTATCACTGCAGCATTTGCATTAGTCATTTGATCAAGCTGCTCCAGTGAGTAGCTAAGTGTGACAAGGATAGAATCTATATCTGGCCTCAGGATTTCACTGGATTCAGGGGAAGGCACAGAACCATTCAGTCATAGAAACAAGATGTGGGAGGCCTGCAAATATATAAGTACTTTGGAGAATAGTTTGCTGGAAAATCAAACATTAAGACCAGTGTGTGTTAGAAAAAGAAAAATAAGTGGAGGCTATAGAAGAGTTGGAGTTCTGTGCATTTGGTGTGCTAAAGAATATACTAGGTATTTAAATGACCGATTAGTGAATCCAAGCCTTTTAAAGTGTAAAATAATCTTCCCTTAAGAGAGTTGTTGTATAATTACTTATGTTGTGATATAAGACATTATTATTAATTTGTTCCTACTTCATAAATACAGTTTTGCCAAGTAATGAATTAAAATGTGTATATATATATATATACATATATATACATACATATATGTATATATATGTGAAATGAAATATGTTTTATATGTAATTTCTAAAGTACTCACAACACACATATTGATATTGGATGCTTTGTCACATATAGTGTAGTTAATAAATATTTACTTGGTCTTCTTAGTCTGGTGTGTTAATATATTTTCAGTCTTGGTTTTATTCAATACACCCATGTTTATATATACACTCAATCTATTCTGATATGTGTATTTTATTCTACTTTTTCATTTTCAGAAAGTGGTATTTATTAATCTGAGATGGTTTTGTGCACAGCAAGGAACATTATCATCTTTCTCTTAACTTTGAACTCAAGACGAAGATAATTATCCCTAATAAGTCCAGAAACAAGACAAGAATGTCCACATCCTTGACTTTGGTTCATTATAGGGATTGAAGCTTAGAATAATTAAATGTAAAAGGAAATAAAGGCATACAGAGAGGAGAAAAATTAGAGTATCTTTATTTATAATTATGATTCTCTAGGAAGGAGACGATAAAGTCTATGCCACAGTACTTTTAAAAGCAGAGAAGTATGCCTGTGTCCTAAGAACATGCACATACAAGTATCACTAACGGATTCAGAATTATTAAAGAGGAAAGATAGGATGTACATAAAAGGCAAAGTGATGAGGGAATAGGATAGGAATGGGTGAAGTGGGAAAAGAGGATTGTGGATTTGATAATAACTAGTTTTATGCAGGTATGAAAATTTACACTAAGTATGTGTGAGAAATATTTCACCTTACATATCCTCAATTACCATCATCAATTACATAATGACAGAATAGCCTATTATGGATAATAGATATATTTAAAACAGAACTCTTACATACTGTTGACAGACTGGAGACCTGGTGGGCGGTGACTTCCGCCTTAATAGGATGGTAGGAGTTTGGCTATGCCTCCTGGGCTCCTGGCTTCTCACACAGCTGCAGCCTCCCACAGCCCCCTGCAAAGAGGAGTGTGGCCATCAGTCATGTAGGAGCAGCACCAAGCCCTCCCACATGTAAATAAGATTTCTTCAAAGCTCTCAGACCAAGCCAGTGGTAAGTACCTGTTGTCAATGCCTAACCCATCCCAAAATTGTATATAAAAAGGATTAAAAGTGTACCTTTCATGAGCCCAGCTAGACATGACTCAGTGCAAGGTGGAACCAGCTGTGGCAGTGGAAGTGACTACCTGTTGTGGTCCCCTCCTCTTCTCTCTGCCAGAGTTCTCACACCTGGCTGGGCCACCGCCTCTGGTATATAGGGCCACAACATTGCTCAGGAGATTTCAGGGTAAAATGAAAATAGGTGGCCTATAGACCATTTTTTTTATTATTACTTTGGCAATATCTGGTTTTCATGACTTTTCATCATCTCTTTTTGTTGTTGTTTTGTTGTTGTTGTTGTTTTGTTTTTGTTATAACATGCAAAAGTGATTTTTGCTTGTTTTGTTGTTGTTTTCTAATTCATAGCGATATATTAAGCCCCTGAGTGCTGTTTTGTAATTGGAAAAAGACTATATTTATGTCAGAGTTCACGGTGCATCATGCTGGTTCAGGTTAATCTTATAAAGAGGTCAAAGAAGCTTGCATCTAAACTAAAAGCTGGAAAAAAATGAAAAAACGAAAGAACAAAAGAAAGAGGGAGGGAGGGANGGAGGGAGGGAGGGAGGGAAGGAGGGAGGAAGGAAGGAAGGAAGAAAAGAGACAGGGCATACTTCATTAAAATCTTCAAGATTATAACCATGATCATCATCATCATCATTATTGTCCATGTCTTAATCATGAGTTTCTTATCACCTTTGTCTTCCTCTTCTACTGATTCCTCTTTCTTCCCACTTTTGAAATTCTATGTCTGGTTTTCACTAGCCCATTGTCAAAGAGATGAGTTACTTTATTTATTTTTTTGCTCTAAGGCATCAATTTATCTGTAGAAGTTTTAAAAAAGAAGATAGGTCATCTAAGTGGCTATAATATTGGTGAACAATTCAAAGACAGCCTGGATTAGGAGGAAGTTACTGAACATTCCCTCTTGGCCATCTTTGACATCTACAATACCTTCTTGAAGGCATCCTTGTCATTGACCTTGTCTTCATTGGGTATGAGATTTCTTTTTGACTTTGTGTTCCAAGGTAAATAGAGATGTTTTCTGTGTAATTACAAATGCTCAAAGTGAGAAACAAAATGTATATTCACCTTTACTGGATTAGGTTGGAAGATGGCAAAGTGAAGAGATTGCATGCTGAATTCTAGACTTATTATGGATAATTGTTATAAAATGACATGTTCATCAAGAGAGAGGCTGTTCTGGCCTAGTGTACATGTATGCCTCATTCACAACTCTATTAAGTACACTTAACATGGTTGTAGCCTATTTTTAGTGTTATAAAATACATATACTTCAAATATTAACTATAAAATCTCTAGTCCTTAGGCAGCTAGCAATTTCATCTAATGAGTATTTCTTTTATTTGTTTAGTAATAGAAATATAAAAGAAGACCCAGCAATACCACTCTTTGGTAATTACCCAAAAGATGCCCCATCATGCAACAAGGACACATGTTCCACTTTGTTCATACCAGCCTTGTGATAGCCAGAAGCTGGAAACAACCCAGATGTCCCATGACAGAATGGATACAGAAAATGTGGTTTACTTATGCAATGGAATACTACTCAGCTATTAAGAATGAGGACATCCTGAGTTTTGCAGGCAAATGGATGGAACTAGAAAATATTATCCTTAGTGATATAACCCAGACCCAAAAGGATATACATGGTATGTACTTACTAATAAGTAGATATTACAAAAAAAAAAAAAAGAGAGAGAGAGAGTGCCGAATACCCAAGATATAGTCTACAGAACTAAAAAAAGGGCAGCAAGTTGCACAGCACAAGTGAGGATGCCTCACTTTCACTTTGGAGAGAGAAGAAAACTAACACAAGGGGGAATGGAGGGACCTGGGAGTGTAAGAGGAGGGGGGAGCAGAGAGGGGAACATGATCAGGTATTGGGTGGGGGAAAAGACTGAAATCCCTGAGGGCCAGCAGACTATTATGGAAGCTACAGAATACTCACAAAAGGGGACCTATCATGACTGCAGTCTGAAAGACCCAACAAGCAGCTGAAAGAGTCAGATGCAGATATTTGCATCCAACCAATGGATAGAAGCTCCTGACCCCCTGTGGTTGAATTAGGGAAAAGCTGCAAGTAGCTGAGGAGGAGAGCAACTTGGAGCAGTAGTCTCAGTTAACCTGGACCCTGAGATCTCTCAGATATTGGAACACTAACCAGGCAGTATAGATCAGTTGATATGAAGCCCCCAACACATATACAGCAGAGGACTGGGGGGGGGGGTTGTCAGAGAAGATGCACCTAACCCTTAAGAGACTGGAGGCCCCCTACACATATACAGCAGAGGACTGGGGGGGGGGGTTGTCAGAGAAGATGCTCCTCACCCTTAAGAGACTGGAGGCCCCCTACACATATACAGCAGAGGACTGCCGGGTCCGTGTTCAATCAGAGAAGATGCACCTAACCCTTAAGAGACTGGAGGCCCCCTACACATATACAGCAGAGGACTGGGGGGGGGGGGCGGTTGTCAGAGAAGATGCTCCTCACCCTTAAGAGACCGGAGGCCCCAGGGAGTTTAAAGGTCTGGTGCGGTGGTGGGGGTGGCGTGCAGATATCATCCTTGCAGAGACATGCGGGGGTGGTCAAGGATGAGTTTTGGGATATGGAACAGTAGGAAGAAAGACTGGGAGGGGAATAAAATCTGGAGTTTGAAAGAAAGAAAAAAAAGAAGGCTAGAACAAAAGAAAGAAAGGATGAAAGAAAGAAAGAAAGAAAGAAAGAAAGAAAGAAAGAAAGAAAGAAAGAAGAAAGAAAGGAAGGAAGGAAGGAGGTGGGAGGGAAGAAAGGAAAGAAAGAAACAAAAAAAAAAAGAAAAAGAAAGAAAAAGGAAGATATAGCAGGGTTTCTGATGGATAATAGTGCTAATAAATGTTAACTGGTAGGATAAAAGATGTAAACACAATTAGTCAATTATAAATATTATATAATATACATTAAATTATATGTGTATATAACTTAAGTTCACTCAATCAATGCTTTGACAAATGGGTGGTTTCTAAGATCAAGAATTGATAAATGAGACCTCATGAAACTGAAATGCTCCGTGCAACAAAGAACATAGTCATTAGGACAAGCTACAGATTTGGAAAAATTCTTCACTGACCCCACACCCAATAGAGAATAAATATTGAAAGTGTATAAACAACTCAAGAAACTAACACCCCCAAAACAAACAACCAAATACAAAATGAGGTATAGAACTAAGCAGACAATTCACAACAGAGGATTATCAAATGCCTGAGAAGCACTTAAAGAAATCTTCCAATGAGGGAAATGTAAACAGAAGAATTGATGCCAAAAATTGGGATCATTTACACAATGGAATACTGCTCGGCTATTAAAAAACAAGGACATGCTTTTTTTTTTTTTTTTTTTTTTTTTTTTTTGAGACAGGGTTTCTCTGTGTAGCACTGGCTGTCCTGGAACTTACTCTGTATACCAGGCTGGCCTTCACCTCAGAAATTCGACTGCCTCTGAGTTTTGCTGGCACATGTATTTGATTACAAAATATCATCCTGAGTGTGGTAACTCAGTCCCAAAAGGACATGCATGGTATGGACTCACTAATAAGTGAATATTAGCCAAAAATGTACAAATACCCAGCATACAATCCAAAGAACTCAAGCAGGTAAACAAGCTGAAGGGCCCTAGTGAGGATGCCTCAATCCCACATGGGAGGGAGAAGAAAGCAATCCCAGGGAAGGAGGAAAGTGGGTGAGAGGGGTGATAAGGAGTGGGAAGGAGAGCATGATCAAGTATTGAGTGGGGGGAAGGGAGTGAAGCCCTGAAGGGCAGAAGAAAGAATGGAAACAGGCACCTCAGGAGGTAGGAAGTGGGAGTACATTCTAGAATGTAACAGTGTCCTGGGAGGTAACTTAAATGAAATGCCCTGCCGTGGGGAGAGGCAACTTGTAGAGTTCAACCCCAGTAGAAACACAGGGCATCAACAGCAGGGATGAACTTGTCAGCACCAAGTCAAAAACTCTGACCCAGAATTGTTCCTGTCTGAAAGAACTGTAGGGACAAGAATGGAGAAGAGACCCAGGGAAAGGAGGACATGTGGCCAGTCCAAATTGGGATCCAACTCAAGGTGAGTTGAGTGTCTAGAGCCTGACACTATACCATTGCTATGGTTTGCTTATAGAGAGGAGCTTAGCATGGCTCTGCTCTGAGAGGCCCAATAAGCAGCAGCATAAGTCAGATGCAAATACTTACACCTAAGGAATGCACAGAAGGCAAGGACCCCTATGGTTGGGCTTAAGAGGAGAACAGTAGCCAGGTGGTGGTGGTGGCACATGCCTTCATCCCAGCACTTGGGAGGCAGAGGCAGGCAGATTTCTGAGTTCAAGGCCAGCATGGTCTACAAGTGAGTTCCAGGACAGCCAGAGCTACACAGAGAAACCCTGTCTTGAAAAACCAAAACAACAAAACAAAACAAAAAAACAAACAAAAAGAGGTGAACAGCAGTCTAAAGCTGATAAGAAATGGAAATCCAACAAACAAACAATAACAACAACAACAAAAAACCCACAGGAAGTGGGCTCTTACTAGGGCTAGGGGAAAGTAAATAAAAAAAAGGAAACAAAAGGAAAAGGACATAAATGTTTGCTCAAACAGCATCAAAGTATCATATTTTATATTAACTAAAATTATGTATATAATCATACGAGTATGACCATCCATAAATATCTGTATGTACATGTATACTAATTTACAGTGTACTGTGTTTTGTGTGTGTGTGTGTGAGTGTGTGTGTGTGTGTGTGTGTGTGTGAGTGTGTGTGTGTGTGTGTGTG